>NC_058082.1:495213787-495313510 GCF_014858855.1 Bufo gargarizans
ATACATATAATGAGCCTATGTCAATAGGGATAGGTGGATAAGTGGTTCCCTGGGGAATCGGTCTGCTAAAATGCAAAATGGTGGTCTCTTTTTTTCATTTTCTACTTGAGGCGTATGTAGTAAAGTTAAAGGGGTTTTTCCATCTTAAAAAAATGTCATATAGTTAGGATATGCCATCACTTTATGAGATGAGAACACTCCTTTAATATATCTACTCATTAACTTTTGCTTTCACTTATATCCAATTATTTGCTTTTTTCTATACTAATGATCCTTGTACACAAATTAAGGAACAATGCTGTTTATTGTAAGCTCTTACCACCTGAATATAGCTCAGATGCCGTTGTGTTTGCATATAAGCTACATTTGGCACTAGCAATGTCTAGACTTTTGTTTGTCACAGCGTAATTTGCATAGTAAGAACATTGCAGTTTTTCAACGTATTAATCAAAAACAGCATAATTCTGGCATCGCAAGCAATAGGTCAAGTTTGGAAAAATGTTACAAGATGAAAACAATTTGAGCACTCATTGTTCAACAGCAAAAATGCATCATGGTATCTATACAAGTATAATGATTATACTTCTGTGTATATACATTTTGGGTAGAATTGCCCCTCAAATGTTGATTTGATTGAATGCTCCACACCCCCTTCCATGGCTAGTCAAGATTGCCTATGCTCACCATACCACCCCCCACCCACCAGCCACTCAAACTCAGTAGTTATACCCCCATAGTGTCCCCACACATTAGAATGCCCCGTTAGTTCCCTCCCCAGTAGTTATGTCCCCTTAGTGCTCCACACAGTAGTTACGCCCCCTTAGTGCCCAAGCTCAGTAGAATTCCTCCTTAGTGCCCCCACTTAGTAGATATTTCTCATTTGTGCCCAGTCTCAGTAGTTATGCCCCCTTAGTGTTTCCACACGGTAGAATACTCTGTTAGTGCCCCCTCACAGCAGTTATGCCTCTTTAGTGTCCCCTAAGAGTATTTCTGTCCCCTTAGTTCCTCCCTTACCTTTGTGAAGCCCTTGTGGTGTTAATAAAATAAAAAACAGTAATAATCACCTCCCCCCTTTCCCCAATGAACAGAGCACATCACACTCTTCCCAGCTGCAGGTGCTATGCAGTGACGTCTTCTTACACTTTCACACAGTGTGCAGTCTGACATTCAGCATAAACCATTCCTGTCTTCCAAATAAGAGGACTGTTCTTTGTAGTCTAACTTGTTTATTGCTCAACAGGTTGTACTCTCTGCCAGATAGTGAGAGATTGTACAAGTTTGCGATTGATTGGTAAAACTACAAGAATACAAATAACATGTATAAAGCATGAATAGCATGTACTATTCCATTACATAACACTGAAGCACATGGTAAAATGGCTGCCTAACATAGAACTACAGTACAGACCAAAAGTTTGGACACACCTTCTCATTCAAAGAGTTTTCTTTATTTTCATGACTATGAAAATTGTAGATTTACACTGAAGGCATCAAAACTATGAATTAACACATGTGGAACTATATACATAACAAAAAAGTGTGAAACAACTGAAAATATGTCATATTCTAGGTTCTTCAAAGTAGCCACCCTTTGCTTTGATTACTGCTTTGCACACTCTTGGCATTCTCTTGCTATAACCACATTAAACACTTGAGAAATACCAAAACCCTGGCAGAATAAAATAGAATAATTTTCTAACCCTGCTGGGCAGAACATCATTGCTCCTGCAGGGTTGAGTGGGAGAGAGAGTACTGGCTGGGGCATGAATCTCTGCATATGGGCTCTCCTACTCAGACCAGCAGGTGCAATGATTTTACTGCATTGCACCTGCTGGGAAGAGCACAGGCCGAGGAATGAGGCCTGGGCTGTAATGGATGACAGACATCCATTACAGTCCGGCCTTACCTGCCAGTACACACACAGTAATCATAACTATGTGTGTACTGGCAGGTGAACTCAGAGCCTCACCCCCATCCCAACCGCTGCAGCTGCTACAGCAGTAGTTCCACCACTGCCATGTTGCCTGGGGCCTTACAGTGTGCCTATTAATTCAACTTTGAAAAAAACTGTTGATATGCTATAGTGACATATCAAATGTTTTGACTGCTGATGGTCTAAGTGCTGAGATCCCCTGCAGGAGACAAAATCGAAATGGACCCATAGATTTACTATTGAGGCCGTCTCCTGCAGCGAGGCGAGAGAACACACTATGCAAGCGCTTCTCTCCCCTTGTTCTAGTGATCAGTGGTGGTTACATCACTCAAACCATCACAGATCAAACCCTTTGATATGTCGCTATGATATGTCAATTTTTTTTAAAGTACACTTTAAATCTGGATGTTCCATTGAAGATAGGCCATTTCAAACCAAGCAGTCACTCTGCCCCGGGTGCCCCCTATTTTGTAGTGTCTCTCAAGGGCAAAATTTTAAAACACACCACATTACACCTTGCTTTGACACCTTGTAACATACATTAATATCAATAAGGAACCACTATATAAAACTAAAATGACTAATATACTGTGTTTTATGCATGTCTATACAGTGAGGAACAGAACAGAATGCGATTTTGCAAGTTCTCCCACTTAGAAATCATGGAGGGGTCTGAAATTCACATTGTAGGTGCATTCCCACTCTCAGAGACAGAATTGAAAAATAAAATAAAATAAGGAAATCACATTGTATGATTTTTAAAGAATTTATTTGTCTTGCACTGCTGAACATAAGTATTTGAACACCTGAGAAAATCAGTGTTGATATTTGGTACAGAAGCCTTTGTTTGCAATTACAGAGGTCAAACGTTTCCTGTAGTTCTTGACCAGCTTTGCACACACTGCAACAGGGATTTTGGCCCACTCCTCCACACAGATCTCCTCTAGATCTGTCAGGTTTCGGGGCTCATTGTAAGGACTTGGACATTTAATAAAGCCCCGAAGCTGGCGGTTGTTCCGCCGAAGTTATAAAGAGGCCTCTCCATAACTTCGGCGTATCCAGTGCCAGTTCTAAATGTAACCAAGCGTCCGAACTGTCTTTCATTTTCTACACCTGAAACACCTAAAATGTCATCCAAGGTAAAAGAAAATGAAGATTTAAGAAAAAAAAGTAGATAACTAAGACAGATAAAACAAGTCCTTACAGATAACAGTCAGGAATAGCTGGTAACTAGCAACTAATACAACTATTTTACCAGAGAAGTGGCCTTGATTTTTAGTTGGTACACTAAATGGGGTTGCCTGGGGGAAGGGGTGGGGGTTCAAAAATTGCTATGGGGCAAATACCAATCACTGCCACTATATGATGTACGGTGCTGTCCTTGGAAAGCTGCCGGGAGCCTGCATCCCTCACCAGAGCTCTGGTGAGTACAGCAGTTCCCTGAAAGAGCTGAGGTCATCATTATCATTTCCTGGATAACCCCTTTAATGAGGTTGTTCAACTCTTGGGGGTCTTTGGGCAGACCTACCTCCTGACCTCCTGGTCCTGACTCCTTCTCTCCCCAGTTGCCCCTGCCTTCTCACTTCCCACGCTGTCAACAGTTGCTTTGATGCCGCTGCAGCCAATGACTGGTCTCGGCAATGACCTGCCCTTTGTGTCACGTGACCAACTGATGTTACACAAGGGTGGCAATTCTCCGCTGTGACCAGTCATTGGCAGCAGCGGCATCAAAGCGGATGTTGATAGAAGGGAAAGTAAGCAAGACAGCGGCAGCTGGGGAGCGAAGGAGCCGAGACCCAGCAACAGGAAACAGGTAAGTATGCATCCCTTTGAGGGTCTGGCCAGGAGAGGGGATCTGACCAAAACCCCTCAAAATGAAAAGCTTTAAATTCTACTGTGGTAGCGCTGCTGAACATTTTATGGCAGCTTTTGTCGCAAATTGTAGCTGATGTTGTTATTTATTTATTTATTTTGTAAAATTTCTATTAAAAGGAAAGTCACTGGTAAACCAGGTACAATGCATTGTAGGGCTAGCTCAGCTAAATGTAATTATTGGCACCTATCACTTCTTGTGGGGTACTGGTGCTGATATCAGTTGGATGCTAGTTTTAATATTAATATTCCAAACCCACCGATACCTATTGTGCCACCAGCAATATAAATAGAAATAAGACTCCCATAAAGAAACGTCTATGCCTTATTCCAATATACACAATTTAGTACAATGTTCCAAAGTCCTTCGGGCAGGACCAGTATCCCTGACGAAGGAGACAGAGTTCTCTGAAACGCATTGGATTTTTTTTTCTGGTTCCCAGAGGCTGCCGTACATGTGTGATATCACACCAACACTTCGGGAAGCCCGTTCTGACTTCTAAGACACAAGTAAACGCCGCCGGCCGGGGGGTCGCCACGTGCAGAAGCCAAAGACGCAAGCAGGATTAAGCATCGGAGCTCATTTGCAGGACTAAACTACAGGATCGCTACAAATATAAATACAAACAGGGCAAGTGACTGAAGTAGACTATTTTTGAGCACTATGGAACATTGTGCTAAATTGTATATATCGGAGTAAGGCATAGAAGTTTCTTTGTGGGAGTCTTATTTCTATTTCTATTGCTGTTGGTGCAATAGGTATCGGTGGATTTGGAATATTAAAATAAACCTGTCATCACTTTCTAAGCCTATTTATACACTCACTTTTCTATAAATACTTTTTAATACATTAATAATGATATTAAAATCAATTCTGAACGAACTATCAGTTCAGAGAAAAACCAAAAATAAATGTTCCCGCCATATATGTAAATGCACCTTAGATGAGTCCTGTCTCCTCCATGCTTCAGAGATGAGTCCAGCGTTCTCTGACTCTTGGAGTGCAGCCATGCCCACAAACAAATAATACACAACCTCTACGATTGCTCATCTCCACCCCTTCTCTTCCAAGTCTCGCAGCTGGACAGTATACATTATATGATCAGTAGTAGTGTTTATCGCAAATATTCTAATTGCTTATTTTTATCGCGAATATCGGCACTTCGTAATCGCGAATATTCTAGATTTTTTTCAGCAGTGAATGAGGTGACTGGTTCTGAACGTGTGCGGGATAACTTGAAAAAAGTGAAAGTGGACTGTAAAAGAAGTACTTGGAGGTGTTAAAAAAATAAAAAAATAAAAAAATAGGATGATTATAGTGGGGGAGAACTATCTCAGGATGCCGATGATTCTTATGGTTAAAAACCGGTGACAGGTTCCCTTTAATATTAAAACTAACATCCAACTGATATCAGCACCAATACCCCACAAGAAGTGATAGGTGCCTACCTGTAAGCGTGGGTTGATTGCTTTTCTTTGTTGTATATTCACCGCATCAAGTATGGGCAGGTTACTTTTATTACAACCCAGCAGCTACACACAAGCCAATAGGAAAATGTATTTATATATAAAAGAATCTATACTACGAGGATATTTGCTATAGCACACTCAAAATATTAAGGATCTCAGCAGTGGAACATTATTTAAGTTGTGTAAATGTAATTATACCTTTTACTTAGTGATCTGTTGCTTTGTTCTGGATAAAAAATATTTTTACTCCATATGCAAATGAGCTGTTCAATTGGTTGTCCAACTTAGGAGATGACTTCCCCATTCCTTCCTTTAAACATGTGCCCAAATAAATAAAAAATCACTCACCTGCCCACAATCCTGTCATTACAGCACTGCAGCCCCATTCCCGGCTTTTTATGGAATTGGCTTTGTCCTATAACTGTTGCAGCCTATCACTGGCTTTAGCAGTCACATGAACGGCATGTCACTTTGATGTGTTATTCTAGCATGTCACCACTGAGTCAAGTGATTGGCTGCAGCAATACAGGACCAAGCCACTTCTGGCCCAGAAGGGACCAGAAGCTGCCAATAATGGGCCTGTGGCACTTGAATGGAAGGACAGTCGAAAGGTGAGTGTTCACCTTTGCTCTTCTTGCTTTGTCTGCCAATTACTCTCTCTTCTTCTTGAATGACAGCCATCGTGAGGTGACTATGCAGGAATGTCTTGTAGGGCTAGTGTCACGGAAGGTGAGGGAAGGGAAGCAAACAAAACACAACAAAATTACACAAAACAGCAGGCTAGGCCCCCACAGCTAGGGAACAGGGAAAGGTCACCACCTGATAGTCCCTGAGCCTTTCCCTGGCTGCTACCAACATGAGCAAATCTCGATGGTAGAAGTGTTCATGCACTCGAACCTAAGCCCTGCTGCAACTGATACAAATCCTCAGCTAGGGAGCAGGTGAAAAGACAACCGGTTCCTTGCACCAGATGAAGGAACCCGTGTCTACCTAAGGCCTAGCCCATATAAACAACAGGAGGGAAGGTGTCATGGTCTTACCTCCTTGCTGTTCCCTTCATTTGACATGTGCTGGCGGCCATCTTGGTTTCTGGGTTTTCTTGTAGCCTCCCACCCTGCGGCTCCTCCTTCCCACTGGGAGGAGCTGGATGCCTAGCTCATATATATAGGAGGTCTGTGGCTTCAGTTCCTTGCTTGGTCCTCCTGTGTTCACATGCTTCCAAGACTGCTGCTGCTTCTGGTTCCTGATCCTGGCCTCGTCTGACTACCCCGTTGGTTCCTGATTCCGGCTTTGTCTGACTACCCCGTTGGTTCCTGATTCCGGCTTCGTCTGACTACCCCGTTGGTTCCTGTTCCTGGCTTCGTCTGACTACCCTTCTGGTTCCTGACCTCTGTCTCCGCAAGACCCTGCTTCGGTTTAGCCATCCGTTTGGACTTTGCTTACGGCTTGCTCTTCAATAAAACCTTCTTATTTTCCACTTATCTCTTGTTGTACGTCTGGTTCGTGGTTCCATGACATTAGGACCAAGCCATGAATTCTGACGGTACAGGGCCACCCTCGCTACCTACGCTGGTTGCCAGACTTGATCAGCAGGATCACCTGTTGGGTCGGTTCGCTGTGGCGTTGCAAACCCTGCTTGAACGCACGGCTCATTTAGCTTCCATTGCCGATGGGTCGGTTGTCGCTCCTGGGCCCGCTCCTACTGCCGCTCCGGTTGTTGCGCCAGAGTCTACCCTGACACCTGTTGCTGCGCCTGTGGTGTTTCAGGGTATGACCGGTTCTGCCCCCCTTCCACAGCGCTTTGGGGGAGAGCCAACTCAGTGCCGAGGTTTCCTTAACCAGGTGGGCATTTACTTCGAGTTGCTGCCACATGCCTTTCCTACTGAGAGATCAAGGGTGGGCTTCTTGATCTCGCTGCTCTCGGACAAGGCCTTGGCCTGGGCCAGCCCTTTATGGGAGAACAACAATCCGGTGGTTGCCGAGTTTTCCGGTTTTGTTGCTTCTCTTCGGAAGGTATTCGATGTGCCGGCTCGTGCTGCCTCTGCTGCGAAGCTCCTTATGTCCATCAGACAGGGTTCACGATCCGTAGCTGAATACGCCATTGAGTTTCGTACCCTGGCAGCAGAGGTGGGCTGGAATAATGAGGCTCTGGTCGCTGCTTTCTCTCATGGTCTCTCGGATGCCTTGAAGGATGAGGTTGCAGCTAAGGACCTACCAGTGGAGCTCGAGTCCCTTATTTCTTTCCTGATTTTGATTGACACCAGACTCAGGGAGAGACCTTCCTTTAAGGAGAGCCTGCGGAGGTCTTCTAACAGATTGGCGCCTACGTTTGCTGTCCCACCCGTGCCTCCCTCTCCTCCCACGCCTCCTGGGGATGACTTGTCTGGGGGTGAACCCATGCAGCTGGGGTTTGCTCGCCTGTCTGAGGGGGAGAGGGTACTCCGGAGACGCGAGGGCCGATGCATGTACTGTGGTCTCGGTGGGCATTTTCGGTTGGCATGCCCGAACCGTCCGGGAGAACGCTCGCACCTGAGATCCTGTCGGGGGCAGATCTTGGGTGGAGTCTCCTCGTCCCCGGTTTCCCGTGTTGACAAACCACTGATTACTGTTGTCCTCTCCTGGGTCGGGGGCTCGGTGACGACCCAGGCGTTGGTGGACTCTGGTGCTGGTGGTTTGTTCATTGATAGTGTGTTCGCTTGCCGCCAATTCCATTCCTCTGCAACCTCGAGGTTCCCCACTGGCTCTTGAGGCGATAGACGGCAGACCCCTTCTGCCGCCACACGTGACTCAGGAGACCCTTCCAGTGGGGATAGGCCATTGGTGCCGTTCACAGAGAGTCGGTCTGTCTCCAGGTTATTTCGTCTCCACACTACTCGGTGGTCTTGGGGTACCCCTGGCTCCAGAAGCATAATCCGACTTTCGATTGGAGATCGGCCGAGATCCTCTCGTGGTCACCGCAGTGTGGGGCTAGTTGCATCCATGGGCCTGTCAAGTTGCTGTGTACTTCCTCGGACTCTCTGTTGCCTCCTGAATACGAAGAGTACCGGGATGTATTCGATAAGGTGCGTGCGGTTGCCCTACCTCCGCACCGCCCATACGATTGTGCCATAGAGTTACAATCCGGTGCCGTTCCTCCTCGTGGCAAAGTCTATCCACTGTCGGTAGCGGAGAATGAGGCCATGGAGGAGTACGTGAGGGAGGCGCTTTCACGCGGACACATTCGCAAATCCTCGTCCCCGGCAGGGGCTGGATTTTTCTTTGTGAAAAAGAAGGGCGGCGAGTTGAGGCCTTGCATCGATTACAGGGGTCTCAATCGCATCACGATCAAGAACGCTTACCCGATACCCTTGATTTCCGAGCTGTTCGATCGCCTCAAAGGGGCCACGGTCTTTACCAAACTCGACCTGAGGGCGGCATATAACCTGGTAAGGATCAAGGCGGGCGATGAGTGGAAGACCGCGTTTAACACCAGGACCGGTCATTATGAATCCTTGGTTATGCCCTTTGGGTTGTGCAATGCGCCCGCAGTCTTCCAGGAATTCATCAACGATGTTTTCCGTGACCTGTTGCAGCAGTGTGTGGTGGTCTATTTGGATGACATCTTGGTATATTCTGCATCCATGGAGGCCCACATTCTGGATGTCAGACGAGTGTTGCAACGCTTACGAGAGAACAAGCTGTTCGGTAAGCTTGAGAAATGCGAATTTCACCGATCCCAGGTAACCTTCTTAGGTTACATCATTTCCGCTGAGGGGTTCTCCATGGATCCTGAGAAGGTTTCGGCTGTCTTACAGTGGCCCCAGCCCAGTGGTCTTCGTGCCCTGCAGCGCTTTTTGGGCTTCGCCAATTATTATCGGAAGTTCATCAGGGACTTTTCCATGCTAGCCAAGCCTCTCACGGATCTGACCAGGAAGGGCAGTAATCCTCAGGTCTGGCCGCTCGAGGCCATCCGAGCTTTTGAGGCTCTAAAGTCCGCCTTTGTGTCGGCTCCGATTCTGTCGCATCCCAACCCTGGGTTGCCTTTTGTCCTCGAGGTGGACGCGTCTGAGACGGGAGTAGGCGCCCTCCTGTCTCAGCGTAGAACACCAGAGGGTCCTCTGCTTCCTTGTGGGTTTTACTCCCGGAAACTGTCTTCCGCGGAGTGCAACTATCAGATTGGTGACAGGGAGTTATTGGCCATCGTGCAGGCCCTTAAAGAATGGAGGCACTTGCTCGAGGGCTCGGTGGTTCCGGTTCTCATCCTGACGGACCACAAGAATCTGACCTACCTCTCTGAGGCCAAGAGATTGACACCACGTCAGGCCAGATGGGCTCTGTTCTTGTCACGTTTTAATTACGTGGTCTCCTACCTACCCGGCTCCAAGAACATCAGAGCGGATGCCTTATCACGGCAGTACTCCGAGCTGTCCGGGGAGGAGTCGATTCCGACTACGGTCATACCCCCGAATCAGATCCTGGCCGCTATTCGCACCAGCCTGACTTCTCCTCTGGGTGAGCAGATTTTGGCGGCTCAATCTGGTGCTCCCTCTGGGAGACCCAACGGCAGATGTTTTGTGCCTGAGGAGTTGCGCACTCGGTTGTTGCGAACCTACCATAACTCCAAGGCCGCGGGGCACCCTGGAAAGAATCAGCTGTCCTGGGCGGTTTCACGTCTGTTCTGGTGGCCTTCTCTACGTTCCGACATCGCCGCATATGTAGCGGCATGCTCCGTTTGTGCCCAGAGTAAGTCCCCTCGGCACCTTCCGTTGGGCCTTTTGCAACCCATAGCCACCGGGGAGCGTCCATGGTCACACCTGGGGATGGATTTCATTGTGGACCTCCCTGCATCCCGAGGCCATACGGTCATTCTCATGATTGTGGATCGGTTTTCCAAAATGTGCCACTGTGTTCCTCTCAAGAAGTTACCCTCTGCACAAGAGTTGGCCTCGATTTTTGCCAGGGAGGTCTTCCGGTTGCACGGTTTGCCCAAGGAGATTGTGTCGGATCGGGGGAGTCAGTTTGTGTCCAGGTTCTGGCGCGCCTTTTGCTCCCAGTTGGGGATTCATCTCTCTTTCTCCTCGGCCTACCACCCTCAGTCCAATGGGGCCGCAGAACGATCCAATCAGGCCTTGGAGCAATTCCTTCGTTGCTATGTCTCCGATCACCAAGACAATTGGGTTGACCTCCTGCCTTGGGCTGAGTTTGCCAGGAACACGGCGGTGAACTCTTCCTCTGGGACGTCTCCCTTCATGGCCAATTATGGGTTCCAACCTGCCGTGTTACCGGAGGTATTCTCTCCCCAGGATATTTCGGCTGTGGAGGATCACCTTTCCGTCCTACGTGCTTCTTGGGTACAGATCCAGAGGTCCCTTGAGGTCTCTGCGCAGCGCCAGAAACTCCAGGCTGATCGCAGACGAGCGCCCGCTCCTTCCTACCAGGTCGGAGACCGCGTATGGTTGTCCACCCGCAACCTCAACCTTCGAGTGCCCACTCCCAAGCTGGCGCCTCGCTTTGTTGGTCCCTTCCGAGTGCTTTGCAGGGTAAACCCGGTAGCCTATGCCCTTGCGCTTCCTCCTGGCATGCGGATCTCCAACGTGTTTCATGTCTCCCTGTTGAAGCCACTGGTGTGTAATCGTTTCACTTCCTCGATTCCTCGGCCTCGTCCGGTCCAAGTGGGCAATCGTGAGGAGTATGAGGTGAGCAATATCCTGGACTCACGCCTGGTCCGCGGCCGGGTGCAGTTTTTGGTCCATTGGCGTGGTTATGGTCCAGAGGAGCGTTCCTGGGTTCCCTCCGCAGATGTCCATGCTCCTGTCTTGCTCCGAGCCTTCCACGCACGCTTCCCTCAGAAACCGTTCCTTACTCCGCGGAGGAGGGGCCCTTGAGGGGGAGGTACTGTCATGGTCTTACCTCCTTGCTGTTCCCTTCGTTTGACATGTGCTGGCGGCCATCTTGGTTTCTGGGTTTTCTTGTAGCCTCCCACCCTGCGGCTCCTCCTTCCCACTGGGAGGAGCTGGATGCCTAGCTCATATATATAGGAGGTCTGTGGCTTCAGTTCCTTGCTTGGTCCTCCTGTGTTCACATGCTTCCAAGACTGCTGCTGCTTCTGGTTCCTGATCCTGGCCTCGTCTGACTACCCCGTTGGTTCCTGATTCCGGCTTTGTCTGACTACCCCGTTGGTTCCTGATTCCGGCTTCGTCTGACTACCCCGTTGGTTCCTGTTCCTGGCTTCGTCTGACTACCCTTCTGGTTCCTGACCTCTGTCTCCGCAAGACCCTGCTTCGGTTTAGCCATCCGTTTGGACTTTGCTTACGGCTTGCTCTTCAATAAAACCTTCTTATTTTCCACTTATCTCTTGTTGTACGTCTGGTTCATGGTTCCATGACAGAAGGAAGGAGGACTTATCTGAAGACGAACTGGGAGCAGGAGTTCCACAAAACACCAGCAGCGAACTCCAGGAGAAACTATAAACCGCAAGGGCTATAGTGAGGGGTGGGTATAAATAGCATCACTAACAAACTAATGAGCAGAACCTGTGAGGAGGTGGGATCCTGCCCAAAGCCACAACAAAGCAATCTGTCAGATAGAATCACGTGCAGTAAGTCTGACAGATCTTCTCAGATCACTCACAGGGCAGGGCGTGACAGCTAGTTCAGCTAAAGGTAATGATACCTTTGACTTTGCGATCCATTGCTTCATTCTGAGAAAAAACTACTTGTAATACATGCAAGTAAACAGTTAAGGGCACTAAGAGTGGGCCCAAGACACTATGCACCCTGGCTCCTACTGCTTCCTCTGCCAGCCCCTTCCTCTCCGTCTTGACTGACAGAAAAAATGGACAGCAGCTGTCTCTCAATAGTTAGAATCAAAGGTGGTACACAGTGTACATGTTAAGTACCCCAGAATAGGGTACTTGCAAAATTGTTTTTTGTTATTTAAAGAGGACCTTTCACCTATTTTAATAGCTACATGCATTCCCCACGTACTAACAATTCTGGAGCATCTATTCTTATGTCTGTATGTTGTGCCATTCCTTTATTATTTGCACTGAAAGTTATGAATGAATTGCTATTAGCCTTCAGTAAGGGTACAGAGGGAGGTAACCAGTTGGGGAGGGGGAGGGGGGGGGTGTACCTGCACAGTCTGAAAAAAGGCAGCGCTGATTTGATAGAGTCAGTCTGTGCAGGTACACACCCCAAAATGGTTACCTCCCCTCTGTACCCTTACTGAAGGCTAATAGCAATTCCTTCAAAACTTATAGTGCAAATAATAAAGGAATGGCACAATATAGAGCCATAAGAATAGAAGCTCCAGAATTGTTAGTACGTGGGGAATGCATGGAGCTATTAAAACAGGAATGTCAGGAGTGGTGAAAGGTCCTCTTTAATGTCCTGATGTATTGTATTACCCATATAATTGTGTATGGATTAGTCAGGGTTAACAATACTAACGCTGTCCTTTTAGGAGGTTAGGAGATGGACTTAGGTCTGCCCCTGGCTCTTTCTAGCCTAAGCTGAGAAAGAGAGGAGCTACATCTGCTCACTTCTTAGAATACTAGCCCTAAGTCCCAGAGATTCACTATCTCTGAGATATTTGCAACAAGATAGCCATTTCTGCTTTACAGTACTCTGGAGAGAGAAAGAAAGAACCAGAAGGTCCAGAATCTGCAAAGCTGAGCATTGGAGACAGTCAGTAAGGTTTTCGCTGTTTAAGGCTGATGGAAACTTTACTACAGTGAGAGGGACATTTCTAATATACCATACTTTGACACGGTCCTGGCTGGCAGTATCTCAATCATATACCGTTCAGTTGGGAATTATAGACAAGTTTGCAAGAACCTTACTGCCAGCCTTCGATTTTGCAAAGAAAATGACTTTGGAAAGATAGAGAGGAGGAGTACTACAACTCCTATCATTAGTATCGGGAAAGATTTGCACTGTGAATTTGTTGGAACTATGTTTTGATACCCTTGGATGTTCTACAACTCTCATTCTGCACTTTAGTAAAGAGAGCCTTGTCTATTCTCTACAACTGTGTGAGGACTGGTGCTGTGGTTTATGTGAATAACCGTTGCAGCTAGAGACACTACAATTCCCATCCTCCGCTCCTCCTGGGCCGTGGCGAATATAGCCTCAGCCGTAGTTGGGAGTAATGTCGTGTTCTTGGGGCCTTTTGTTGCATAAAGACATATATAAATAATTGGTTGTCAGGGGAGCAGTAAATAATAACCTTGATTTATAAAGTAAAGCTTTCGATTATTGAGAAGAATAACTTCAATATTCTGTTACAACATCAAAATGCTAAAGGCATCAGCAATATATAAAATGCAATAATATAGATGGGAAGAATGAATATTGCATGATATATAAATATATATATATATATAAATATAAAAAAGATGATTTCTTGTAGTGAAGAAATATGCCCCATGTGGCTTTCTGAGTATTGGGGTTAATTGGCTGCTGTCAACCCTTGTTTCAGCAGTTGAATGTCTTGATATGAAATGTAAATTGTCGCGGCACCTAAGAAAACTGGGTGATGGCAAAAGACTTCTGGTGTCTTCCTTTGTTCTTGTCTTTTCCTAACAAGTCTTTATCTAAATGCAAATGAGATTGTACTTTCTGATGAGGGCATTGTACATCCAAGCAATTCACAGAAAGCACAATTACAGTCTTATTTCAGTTCTGATTCACAATGTCTTTGTTAAGACTATGAAAGATCTTTTGTTGAGACACATGCCTTTCCCCTGACTTCTAGTTTGCCGCTGATGCGACTATCATAATGCGTTAGTTCATGTGGTATGGTGTCACAAAATGTTCGGGGAAATCGCTGTCTGTATTTAAAGGTGTTTTGTCCTTTGCTAAAACACAGTTACAAACACTAAGCTTCTTGTGAATATTGAAGTTCTGCTTGGCTGAGGAATCATTGGAAAGCTTACTAACAAACAGCAATGTAATTATCTCCAAATTGGTGTAACTCAGAGTTCACATTTAACAGTAGTCATTTTACCAAAGGTAGCATTTACTGTAGAGAGAGCAACATTATCCTGCAAGCTATCAAACAAGACATTTGCCTCGCGTATGTGCAGGTGTCTAAAGGTCCCTTCAGACAGTACAACACAGCAGGCGCTTGTAGGGAAGGAAGTGTTACTATGAACGCTCGTTAGCGATGATCTTTGCGATTTTCGGCCCGTGTAAAGTGTGTATACAGAGATAGCCTTCAGTCACTGATAGTTGTACACAGGAGAGGTGTTATCAGTAATTGATAGCATTCTCTGTGTAAGTGTGTATCCAGAGATAGCTGTCAGTCAGTGATAGCTGTACACGGGGAAGTGAATTCAGTGATTGATAGTATTCACTGTGTAACTGTGTATACAGAGATAGCTGTCAGTCACTGATAGTTGTACACAGGAGAGGTGTTATCAGTAATTGATAGCATTCTCTGTGTAAGTGTGTATCCAGAGATAGCTGTCAGTCACTGATAGCTGTACACGGGGAGGTGAATTCAGTGCTTGATAGTATTCACTGTGTAAGTGTGTATACAGAGATAGCTGTCAGTCACTGATATTTGTACACAGGCAGATGTTATTAGTGACTGATAGCATTCTCTGTGTAAGTGTGTATACCGGGATAGTTGTTAGTCACTGATAGTTGTCAGTCACTGATAGTTGTACACAGGGGAGGCTTTATCAGTGACTGATAACGTGTGTGTAAGTGTGTATACAGCGATAGCTGTCAGTCACTGATATTTGTACACAGGCAGATGTTATTAGTGACTGATAGCATTCTCTGTGTAAGTGTGTATACCGGGATAGTTGTCAGTCACTGATAGTTGTACACAGGGGAGGCTTTATCAGTGATTGATAGCATACTCAGTGTAAGTGTATATGCAGAGATAGCTGTCAGTCACTGATAGTTGTACATGGGGGAGGTGTTATAAGTGACTGATAACGTGTGTGTAAGTGTGTATACAGAGATAGCTGTCAGACACTGATAATTGTACATGCGGGAGTACTTGCGTTCAGAAAAAGTAGGGATATACTTGTATAAATTACAAGTTTGTTTTTCTAAATGTATAAATAACCAGTTTTACTACATCCTTTCCAACAAAACTATATATCAGTTTACATAGCTCCTTCTGCTTTATAACATGCTGCCAAATTTGATTTAATGGTGACCGGTGCTTTTTAAGGGGTTGAATGAAGCAGTGAGTGCTGGCAGTACAATACAGCAGACACTCACCAACAATGACTGAGATCAGAGAGCAACCATGACATCTCAGTGGTTAGACAGACCGAGAGGGCTCCCTCTTTCCTTCAATCAGAACCCCCATGGTTCAATTGTGGGGCTCTGATTGTCTGTATGGCAGCCTGGGGCATTGGGAAGGCTCCAAGGTCTGCCTTAGTAAGACGTCTGTTACAGGAACTACAATAGACTTCAATAGTATTCTATTGCAGTCTATGGTACAAGCAATCAGAAGATCACATATTTAAAAAGAACCTTTCATCGGTCCAAACATTGTAAGATAACTATCAGGCTGCGTAGAGCGGCACCCCAGGATCTCACTGCACTTACTATTGTTCGGGGTGCCGCTCCTTTCTCCCGCTATGTCCCCGGGTATTATCGCTGACTTGGTTATACTGGGCGGAGACTGCCCTGTTTCTCCCTGGGCGTTCCTTCTCCCTGGCTGTAGCGCTGTCCTATCGCAGAGCAGAGCTGACAGCCTGGGAGTTTTTTTTCTCACACAAGTAAGGCTACTTTCACACTAGCGTTCGATCGGATCCGTTCTGAACGGATCCGATCATAATAATGCAGACGGAGGCTCCGTTCAGAACGGATCCGTCTGCATTATTTTAGCATATAACAGCTAAGTGTGAAAATAGCCTCGTACGGATCCGTCCAGACTTTCAATGTAAAGTCAATGGGGGACGGATCCGCCTGAAGATTGAGCCATATTGTGGCATCTTCAAACGGATCCGTCCCCATTGACTTACATTGTAAGTCTGGACGGATCCGCACGCCTCCGCACGGCCAGGCGGACACCCGAACGCTGCAAGCAGCGTTCAGCTGTCCGCCTGTCCGTGCGGAGGCGAGCGGAGCGGAGGCTGAACGCCGCCAGACTGATGCAGTCTGAGCGGATCCGCTCCATTCAGACTGCATCAGGGCTGGACGGCTGCGTTCGGGTCCGCTCGTGAGCCCCTTCAAACGGAGCTCACGAGCGGACCGACGAACGCTAGTGTGAAAGTAGCCTAATAAACAATTCAAATCACCCCCAATTTCACACAGAAAATAAACAATAAAAAAAACACTGATATTGCTACATCCAAATTGTTAAAATGTAAAAATATTTATGGTGAACGGTGTAATGGAAAAAAACTTAAAATTGCTGATTTTGCTGGGAATAGATTAGAGGCATCCCATTGGGGGATTTGACTTGTCACAAGACCTTTCATCAGTAGCTATTGTATGGATAGGACCTCCGTGTGGGCAGCAGAAAAGTTTTTGTAAACAAGGGGGAATGCCTTATGAAATATAGATGGCAAAGAATTTCAACAAGGACTATATTAGTTAGGCTACTTTCACACTGCCGTTTCTTGGTCTGCCTGTGAGATCCGTTTTAAGGCTCTCACAAGCGGCCCAAAACGGATCAGTTCAGCCCCAATGCATTCTGCATGGATAAGGATCCGTTCAGAATGCATCAGTTTGCCTCCGTTCAGCCTCCATTCCGCTCTGGAGGCGGACAAAACGCAGTTTGATGTCCGCCTGACGAAACTGAGCCAAACGGATCCGTCCTGACTTACAATGTAAGTCAATGGGGACGGATCCGTTTTTACTGACACAATATGGTGCAATTGAAAACGGATCTGCCTCCCTTTAACTTTCAATGCAAGTCAAAACGGATCCGTTTGTATTATCATAAAACATGGTAATGCAAACGGATCCGTTCTGAACGGATACAAGCTGTTTGCATTATAGGTGCGGATCCGTCTGTGCATATACCAGACGGATCCGCACCTAAACGCACGTGTAAAAGTAGCCTAAGTGCCATATAGTAATCTCACATACACATCGGTCAACAATAACCAGAAAGTGGCTAATCCCTTTAAGGCTGGCTTGTGATTGCTACCTATGCAACCCCTATAGCTAAATAATAAAGTTATCATGGTATTTATGCCCAAAAAATTTATAACATAAGAAAACTAAGTGGCATTATTGCTGTTACACCCCCCTTCCCCCAGAAAGGATTACTAAAAGTAAATCAGTAAGTTATGCGTACTCTGTTTTTGCATTTTCATTTTTTACTCCCTGCCTTCTTGGAGCCATAGCTTTTTTATTTTTATGCTCACATAGCCATATGAGCCCTTGTTTTTTTCAGGACAAGTAGTACTTTCTAATGGCATCATTTAATATTGCATACAATGTAGTGGGAAGCTGGGGAAAAATTCCAAGATTCCAAATGGGTGAAATAAAAAAAAAAATAGCAGTTTTTTACAGCGTTTACTGTGCGGTTAAACTGACCAGTTTTATTCTTCAGGTCAGGACAATTATGGCGATAACACACATATAGTTTTTCTTGCATTTTAATACTGAAATTATAATTTTTTTGTTATGTGAACAGAGCTGTATGAGGGCTCATTTTTGTGGGGCGATCTGTACTATTCATTGATACCATTTTGGGATGTGTATGACTTTTTGATCTCTTTTTATTTATTTTTGTAGGAGGTGCAGTGACCAAAAAATTTCAAATCTGGCCATTTTGACTTTTTTCCATTTTGCCGTTTACTGTATTGAATAAATATTTTTAGATCTTAATAGTATGGGCATGCATAAACATTGGCGCCTATGAGGATTTGACTATGTTCCTATGGAGCCCAGCCACAGACAGGGGCCCCATAGGAACTAATGTGTGGCAGCCTAGTATCATTGGGGAATACAGAGGCTGACGCACACCCTCCGGCAGGGGGAGCAGGAGGAGTCATATTTGACCACAGCATCTGAGGAGTTAAAAGTTAGGTCCAAGTGTCTGCTGTGTAAAACACTAGGCACCCAGTTGATATGGTGCCCGCTCCAATCCAGAGTGGGCGCCATCTTTAAGCATCAAACATGTAACATACTAGTATGTCACATTTTGGGAAGGGGTTACAAACTATAACTTGTTTTGCAAAAACAAGCCCTCATACGGCTCCATTGCAAAAATGTTTTAAAAGTTATAGCTCTTGAAAGGTTGACCATAAAAAATGAAAAGAATTGCTTGGTTACTAAGCCCTAAAATGCATATAGGCATTGAAGAGAAATATTGCATGTATTTGTGGAAAGTGACTCAGGAAAGACCACAATCTTAGCCATCCCTATACACAGCCTTTGGGAAAAGCCTACTGTGTGAGATACTTGAGAACAGTGCCTACTGCTGGTATTAGCACTGTGACACCCATCATGTATTCAGTAAAAGAGATGGCCTGGTCATTGGGCTCCATATCCACCCAGGTCCCTATTCTCCTTCCTTGCTTTACCAGTTAAAGGAAGATGTGCACTACACCCTTTTGTGAGTGTCTTAGGGCTCATGCACACATATGTGCCATGGTACCCGTATTGAGACTCACAAATAGCTATTGACTTGAATGGGTCTGCAATCCTCAAGATACGAATGCTACGAAGCGCTTCTGTGGGATTTCGGCCCGCACCTCCGCGATACAAAAAAATAGAACATGTTATATTTTTGCGATGCAGAATTTATCTTTCAGATCACGGACCCATTCAAATGAATGGGTCCGCATCCACAAACGGCGTGCACTCGGCTGCTACCCGTGCATTGCAGACCACTATTTGCGGGCTGAAGAGGGAAAGAGCAGGGAGCCACCTTTAACCTCCTCACAGTCACATTAACCACTTAAGGACCACAGGTTTATACCCCCCTAGTGACCAGGCCCTTTTTTTACAAATCGGCAATTCACAACTTTAACGGTTTACTGCTCAGTCATGCAACTTGGCACCCAAATGAATTTTACCTCCTTTTCTTCTCACAAATACAGCTTTCTTTTGGTGGTATTTGATTGCTGCTGAGATTTTTAGTTTTTCTGATATTAATCAAAATAGACCGCAATTTTCTCCCAAAAAAGTGTATTTTTAACTTTTTCAGGTAAAATTGTTCAAATATAATTACATTTCTATACAAGTTTGTGTCAGAATTTATTGTGCTACATGTCTTTGACAAAAATAATAAGTGTATATTTATTGGTTTGGATAAAAGTTATAGCGTTTACAAACTATGGTACAAAAATGTGAATTTCCGCATTTTGAAGCAGCTCTGACTTTCTGAGCACTTGTCATGAGGTGCTAGAATGTCAGGATAGTATAAATACCCCCCCAAATGACCCCATTTTAGAAAGAAGACACCCCAAAGTATTCGCGGATGGGCATGGTGAGTTCATGTATGATTAAAAAAAAAATCACAAGTTAGCGGAAAATGACACTTTCTGAGGAAAAAAATAATAAAGTTTCCATTTCTGCTAACTTCTGGTAAAAAAAAAAAAAAAATCTCCCACTGACTCACTATGCCTCTCAGTGAATACCTTGGGATGTCTACTTTGCGAAATGTGGTCATTTGTGGGGTGTGTTTACTGTTCTGGCATTTTGGGTGGGGCTAAATTGTGAGCAACCCTGTAAAGCCTAAAGGTACTCGTTGGACTTTCGGCCCCTTTACGCACCTAGGCTTCAAAAAAGTGTCACACCTGTGGTATCGCCGTACTCAGAAGAAGTAGGGCAATGTTTTTTGGGGTGTATTTTTACATATACCCTTGCTGGGTGAGAGAAATATCTCTGTAAATTAAAAACTTTGTATAAAAAAATGGATGGGTATGTGTGAAAAGACACCCCAAAACACATTGCCCTACTTCTCCTGAGTACGGCGATACCACATGTGTGACACTTTTTTGCAGCCTAGGTGCGCAAAGGGGCCCAAATTCCGAAGAGTACCTTTTAGGAGGGCATTTTTAGACATTTGGATTCCAGACTTCTTCTCACGCTTAGGGCCCCTGAAATGCCAGGGCAGTATAAATACCCCACATGTGACCCCATTTTGGAAAGAAGACACCCCAAGGTATTCCGTGAGGGGCATGGCAAGTTCATAGAAGATTCTATAGAAGCGCAAAGCTTCTGTCAGAATGAACATCAGTGCTGCAGCTGGTTGATCGCTTGGTCCACCTAGAAGCTAAAAAAAACAGGCAGAAACGCAATAAATTTATTAACATCAACTGTTATAAACTTTATATAACTGTCACGGCTGTTTAAGGGTAACCAGAGCATACACAGTAAGAAGAGCTACTGACCGGACCCCAAACTAGGGAAGAGAAAGGGTGACCCCTGTCAGACCCTCAACACTCTCCCTATGCTGCTAAAGCACATGCCCGGATCCAAATGGTGGAACGAGGCATGCCCACGTACCTTAGACTGATGAGCCCTGTAACCCCTATAATAGTGGAAGGGGCACGGCCACCGATGCCCTGCTCAGAATATGGAGGGAACCGTGGCCACCTCAGATCCAGTCAGGAAATCACCAGGTACACAACAAAGTCTGCACACTTAGCTGATGGAGCTGCAGCCGCAGAGAAGACGGATCCAAGGGCCACTGGCAATATCCGGAGTGCTTGCAGTAGCAGAACACAGGTCCAGAGAACTAGTAGCTAAAGAAGTGAAGATACTCAAGGCAGAGCTACAACTGAAAAGAGAAATATAATCCACGCCCTGCAATAGGAGGAGGGGTGATTTAAAGGCAGGGAAATCAAAGGCAGGAGAGACAGCTGGGAGTAAAGACCTCATCACAGGGGCGGAGAAACAGAACAGTGAGAACACCTCCAAACTCTAAGTGACATCATCACAGGGGTGGAGACACAGAGCTGTGAGAACGTCTCAAAGCTCTGGTAGTGACAGTACCCCCCCCCCCCCCTCTACGGGTGGACTCCGGACACCCAGGACCCACCTTCCCAGGATGAGCCCTATGAAATGCCCTGATAAGGCTTTAATGTCCGACATCGGAACCCACATCCTCTCCTCAGGACCATAACCCTTCCAATGAACGAGGTACTGAAGAGAACCGCGGACAATGCGAGAGTCCACAATTCTGGAAACCTCAAACTCCAGATTGCCATCAACCAAAATCGGAGGAGGAGGCAAAGAGGAGGGTACCGTGGGCTGGACATATGGTTTTAAGAGAGATCTGTGAAATACATTATGTATCTTCCAAACCCGTGAAAGATCAAGGCGGAAGGCAACAGGATTGATGACTGACAAAATTTTATAAGGCCCAATAAACTTGGGACCCAATTTCCAGGAGGGAACCTTCAGTTTAATATTTCTTGTAGACAACCACACCAGATCACCCACATTCAGGTCCGGACCAGGCACACGTCTCTTATCAGCCACACGCTTATACTTCTCACTCATCTTTCTGAGATTACTCTGAATCTTTTGCCAAATGGTAGACAAAGACGAGGAAAATCTCTCCTCCTCAGGTAAACCAGAAAGAGCCCCTCCCGAGAATGTCCCAAACTGCGGATGGAACCCATATGCACCAAAAAATGGTGACTTATCAGAAGATTCCTGACGACGGTTGTTCAAAGCAAACTCAGCAAGAGGGAGAAATGAACACCAATCCTCCTGGTTCTCTGCCACAAAACAGCGCAAATATGTCTCCAGATTCTGATTGAGGCGCTCAGTCTGACCATTCGACTGCGGGTGAAAAGCAGAAGAGAAGGACAGCCGAACCCCCAGGCGAGAACAGAAAGCCTTCCAGAACCTGGACACAAACTGCGTGCCTCTATCGGAAACAATCTCAGAGGGAATGCCGTGCAATTTAACAATATGATCGACAAAAGCTTGCGCCAACGTTTTAGCATTGGGTAAACCAGGGAAAGGAACGAAATGAGCCATCTTGCTAAAACGGTCCACGACCACCAGGATCACCGACTTCCCCGAGGAACGAGGAAGATCCGTGATAAAGTCCATGGACAGGTGTGTCCAAGGACGGGAAGGTATGGGTAACGGGAGAAGGGAACCTGAAGGTCGTGAACGAGGGACCTTAGCGCGAGCGCACGTCTCACAAGCCGCCACAAAACCCTCCACAGACTTATGAAGAGCCGGCCACCAAAATCTCCGAGCAATGAGATCTACCGTGGCTCTACTCCCGGGGTGACCAGCAAGAACCGTATCATGATGTTCCTTAAAGAGTTTGTGACGTAGCTCAGGAGGCACGAACAACTTCCCGGAGGGACAATGGGCAGGTGCCTCAGACTGGGCAGCCTGGACCTCGGCCTCCAAATCGGAATATAGAGCAGAAACAACTACCCCCTCCGCCAAAATGGGACCCGGGTCCTCGGAGTTTCCTCCTCCCGGAAAACAGCGAGAGAGAGCATCAGCCTTCACATTCTTGATCCCAGGGCGGAAAGTAACAACAAAATTGAATCTGGAGAAGAACAGAGACCATCTGGCCTGTCTCGGATTCATACGCCTGGCCGACTCCAAGTACGCCAGATTCTTATGGTCGGTAAAAAGGGTGATAGGGTGCCTGGCCCCCTCCAACCAATGGCGCCATTCCTCGAAAGCCAACTTGATGGCCAACAACTCCCTATCTCCCACATCATAGTTTCTCTCTGCCGGGGAGAGTTTTCTAGAGAAAAAGGCACAAGGTCGCCATTTGGCAGGAGAGGGGCCCTGGGACAAAACTGCACCCACACCCACCTCGGAAGCATCCACCTCAACAATAAAAGGTAAGGAAACATCGGGATGCACCAAGATGGGAGCAGACGCAAAGCTCTCTTTAATCTTAGAAAAGGCTGCAAGCGCCTCCTCCGACCAAGAGGAAAAATCCGTCCCCTTTTTTGTCATGTCAGTAAGGGGTTTGACAATAGAGGAATAATTCAAAATGAACTTTCTTTAGTAGTTAGCAAAACCCAGAAAGCGCATCAATGCCTTCTGATTTTCAGGAAGCTCCCACTCCAGCACAGCACGGACCTTCTCCGGATCAATGCGAAAACCAGAAGCAGAGAGGAGAAAACCCAGAAATTGAATCTCCGATACCATAAAAAGACATTTCTCCAGCTTGGCATACAGTTTATTCTCCCGCAGTATCTGCAGGACCTGAAAAAGATGATCCTGATGGGTCTGAACATCAGGGGAAAAAATCAAAATATCATCAAGATACACCAATACAAATTTCCCCATTAAATGATAGAAAATACTATTAACAAAATGCTGAAAGACGGCCGGAGCATTCATCAGGCCGAAAGGCATAACGAGATTCTCGAAATGCCCGTTAGGGGTATTAAAGGCCGTTTTCCATTCATCCCCCTCTCTGACCCTGACCAGGTTGTACGCGCCTCTCAGATCCAATTTGGAAAACACCTTGGCCCCAACAATTTGGTTGAAGAGGTCCGGGATCAGAGGAAGGGGATAGGGATCGTGAATCGTGATACGGTTCAGCTCCCTAAAATCTAAGCAAGGTCTCAGAGAGCCATCTTTTTTTTTAACAAAAAAAAAACCCGCGGCAGCAGGCGACTTTGAGGGACGAATATGCCCCTTCTCGAGACTCTCGGAGATATAGGTTCGCATTGCGAGTCTTTCCGGTTGTGAGAGATTGTAGAGGCATGCCTTTGGCAGCTTGGCGCCGGGAATGAGGTTAATGGGACAGTCAAACTCCCGGTGAGGAGGTAGCTCCTGAACACCGCTCTCAGAAAACACATCCGAGAAATCAGAGAGAAATGATGGCAGAGTTTTAGTAGACACCTCTGCAAGAGTGGCTGTGAGACAATTCTCTCTACAAAAGTCACTCCACTCATTTATTTGCCTTCCTTGCCAATCAATAGTGAGGTTATGTCTAGTGAGCCAGGGTAGCCCCAAAACTAGAGGAGAAGGCAATCCGTTAAGGACAAAACAAGATATCTCCTCCACATGAGTGTCACCTACAGCTAGCCGGATATTGTGAACAATGCCTTTCAGAGATCTCTGCGAGAGTGGGGCAGAGTCAATAGCAAAAACAGGTATATCCTTTTCTAATGTACAAACCTGAAAACCATGCAAGGCTACAAATTGAGTGTCAATAAGATTGACGGCCGCTCCACTATCGACAAAAATCTCACAAGGAATGACTTTGCTCTCTAGCGCCACCCTGGCAGACAGGAGAAAACGGGAACTGCAGGTCAAAGGAAAAGCATCAATTCCCACATCAACTTTGCCCAAAGTAGCAGATGAAGCAGAACTTGATGATCTACCTCTTGAGGTTTTTCTCTTATTATCGCTCTTAGTACAGGTCAGGAATCTCCTAGACGGACAAACACTTGCCAAATGACCTATGCCCCCACAACAAAAACACACCATATTCTGAGGACTAAATCGTCTTTTATCAGGGGCAAGTCGGCCTAGCTGCATGGGCTCCTCCTCAGAGGGGAGCGAGACAGGATGAGACCCATGCATACTGAATGAGTCCGCACCATTGCCCCTAGACTGACAATGGCTGGATGGAGAGGTCTTGTTTCTTTCCCTTAGACGCCTGTCAAGGCGTACCGCTAATGACATGGCAGACTCTAAGGACGTTGGTCTCTCATGGAAAGCAAAGGCATCTTTCAAACCCTCTGAGAGACCATGACAGAACTGACTTCGGAGTGCAGCATCATTCCAGCCTGAATCAGCTGCCCATCTCCGAAATTCAGAACAATAAAGCTCCGCAGACAGTTTGTTCTGGCATAGAACACGTAAGTTCGATTCTGCCAGAGCAACACGATCCGGGTCATCATATATCTGCCCCAGGGCCACAAAAAATCTTTCCACGGATCGAAGGGAAGGATCCCCTGATGGCAGCGAAAAAGCCCAAGTCTGAGCATTACCTCTGAGCAGGGAGATGACAATCCTCACCCTCTGTTCCTCATTACCAGAGGAGTGGGGACACAAACAAAAACGGAGTTTACATGCCTCTCTGAAGCGAACAAAATTCTCACTGCCCCCGGAGAACGTTTCCGGAAGTGAGACCTTTGGCTCGCAACAGACTCCATGAGCCGGAGCAGAGCCCAATGGTTGTAGCTGAGTCAGAGATTGACGGAGATCCGCTACTTCCAAAGAAAGACCCTGCATGCGGTCAACCAGGTCAGAAAGCGGATCCATGTCAACAAGGACGGTTTTGGTGGATTATAATGTCACGGCTGTTTAAGGGTAACCAGAGCATACACAGTAAGAAGAGCTACTGACCGGACCCCAAACTAGGGAAGAGAAAGGGTGACCCCTGTCAGACCCTCAACACTCCCTATGCTGCTAAAGCACATGCCCGGATCCAAATGGTGGAACGAGGCATGCCCACGTACCTTAGACTGATGAGCCCTGTAACCCCTATAATAGTGGAAGGGGCACGGCCACCGATGCCCTGCTCAGAATATGGAGGGAACCGTGGCCACCTCAGATCCAGTCAGGAAATCACCAGGTACACAACAAAGTCTGCACACTTAGCTGATGGAGCTGCAGCCGCAGAGAAGACGGATCCAAGGGCCGCTGGCAATATCCGGAGTGCTTGCAGCAGCAGAACACAGGTCCAGAGAACTAGTAGCTAAAGAAGTGAAGATACTCAAGGCAGAGCTACAACTGAAAAGAGAAATATAATCCACGCCCTGCAATAGGAGGAGGGGTGATTTAAAGGCAGGGAAATCAAAGGCAGGAGAGACAGCTGGGAGTAAAGACCTCATCACAGGGGCGGAGAAACAGAACAGTGAGAACACCTCCAAACTCTAAGTGACATCATCACAGGGGTGGAGACACAGAGCTGTGAGAACGTCTCAAAGCTCTGGTAGTGACAATAACATTTGAAACAGAACATTAACTTTTTTGCTTACCTGTGATTTTATTTTATTTTTTTACCTTTAGAGGACAAACCCATGGGACAATGTGCAAAGTGCAAATCGCCCAGAGATGTGGCGAAGTACATCATGCACTTTGTCCCAGGTGAAAGGACAGGTTTGTAGCAGCTCTGTGTGAAAGGGCCCTAAGACCCCTGTGTGCCTGTCCTGTGTCACCCGATCCCTACACTAATAGTGTACCTGTGTGGTGTACTTGCGGAAAAACTCCCCTATGCATAGGGCAGGCTGGTCAGGACAGTCAGGACAAAAAAAGGTGGTGTCACGCCTCATTCCAGCCCTGCTACAGACACAACATCTTTTTCTTGGGGAACGGTGAGTTGGGGTACCAGGATAGACACTCGGGAAGTGTCTGTCATGTAGCCGGCTAACTACATCAGGGACTTGGGGCACGGACCCTCCTGGATACAGGAGTTCCGAAATGATCTCTTCCTGGAATTTTAGGAAGGATCCCGTTCTCCCAGCCTTACTGTAGAGAACAAAACTATTGTACATCGCCAATTGAATTAAATAAACAGACACCTTCTTATACCAGCGTCTGGTGCGGCGGGACACTAAATAGGGAACCAACATCTGGTCATTGAAGTCCACCCCTCCCATGTGAAGGTTATAGTCGTGGACAGAGAGGGGTTTCTCAATGACTCCAGTTGCCCTTTCAATTTCTACTGTCGCGTCTGCGTGAAAAGTGGAAGAAGGTAAACGTCCCTCTTATCCCTCCACTTAACCGCAAGCAGTTATTGGTCACACAAGGCAGCCCTCTCCCCCTGTGCAAGTCGGGTATTAATGAGCCGTTGGGGGAAGCCCTGGCGACTAGGTCGCGCGGTGCCACAGCATTGAATTCCGACTATATGTAAGTGCCGAAAGAGGGCCACGCTTGTTTAAAAATTGTCCACGTATAAGTGGTACCCCTTGTGGAGTAAGGGTGACACCAAGTCCCAGACAATCTTGCCAGTGCTCCCCAGGTAGTCAGGGCATCCGACCGGCTCCAGTTTTGAGTCTTTTCCCTCATAGACCCTAAAACGATATGTATAGCCTGTGGCCCTTTCACAGAGCTTATACAGTTTGACCCCATACCGGGCGCGCTTGCTGGGGATGTACTGTTTGATGCCAAGGCGCCCGTTAAAATGTACAAGGGACTCGTCTATGCAGATGTTCTTATTGGGGGTATACACATCTGCAAACCTGGATGACAAATGGTCTATTAGGGGCTGAATTTTGTGGAGGGTGGTCTCTTGGATGACAGGTTTTTTTTTTGTCAGTAAAATGCATAAAGCGCATGATGACCTCAAAACGTGCCCTGGACATAGCAGACAACATGGGCATGTAATGTATTGGGTCTTTAGACCAATAGGACCGAGTTAAGTTAGACCCATGCTGAGGATAAGGCCCAAAAATATTTTAAATTCGGAAACTGTGACTGAGAAGCTTTCCGGATTGGCGGTTATATTATGTGTGGAGTAGCGGTTGGTTTCTGCCACAACAAAGTAATAGAGATCTGCGGTGAAGAACAGCTAAAAAAACTCAAATGCTGATCCTAAATGAGCTGTCTCCATGACTGGGCGGTGAAAGGGGGCAATACGGATGCGGCGGAAGGAGGAGATTGCCAATTAGGGTTTGCCTGCACCTCTGGGAGACTAAGGGCTCTATGGGCATGTGAACGTAGTGGCTGCGATGGGGGAGTTACTGCACGTGCCACGGTACCAGCTTGAACTGCCCTTCTGGTGTTCACCAGGGAATATGGCAGTGCTGGTAGAAGGTTCAGGATGTGCTGCACTGCTGGTGTATGCCGCACGATAAAAAAGATCAGCGCTAGCACCACTCTGCTGCAAATGAGGCTTATCACGCGGGGTATGCAGAACACTGACATGGGATCGGGTACTCCTGACCGTAGCAGGGACCTCAACCTTGTCATCTTCACTAGCGGTTAGAGTGCCACTGCTGTCTACAGGTTCATATTCTGAACCACTGGATTAAGCGGGTGAGGGGACCATCGCTTTCATTTTGGGCTAGGTAAATTTAGGGGGTATTCCTCTGAGACTACCCAGGAAAAAGAGCACACCTGCCTAGTAAAAAGGAGTGCTTGCGAAGTAAAGCTGCGATCGCTAATAAAGATCCAGAAAGCTCAAAAGTGATCTTTATAGCGGCGCAGCGATTTTACAGTGTTTTTGCAGTGATCAGAAAAAAAAAAATTCTGTCACTGCGGTGGGGCGGACTGAACGCAAGTGTGGGCACAAGATCAGGCCTGATCGGGCGAATACTGCGTTTTTTGTAGAGCCTAAGGTGACCCAAATGTACGGATATAGATCTGATTGCGATCAGTCTTGATTACTTACAGATACTATATAGTACTAGTGCTGATTAGCGACAGCGATGACACTAATCAGCGACTAATCAGTGACTGCGGTGCGGTGGGTTGGGTGCTAACTACCTAACAAGTAGCTAAGTAACTGGCGGTGATAAGGGACCCTTACAGGGGGGTGATCAATGACAGGGGGGGTGATCAGGGAGTCTATATGGGGTGATCAGGGGTTTATAAGGGGTTAATAAGTGACAGGGGGGGGAGTGTAATGTGTGTGTGGTGTTTGGTGCTACTTACAGAGCTGGCTGTGTCCTCTGGTGGTCGATCCAAGCAAAAGGGACCAGAGGAGCAGGTAGCAGGTATATCAGACGCTATTTACAAAATAGCGTCTGATATACCTATTTGATTGGTTATTTTAAAAATCTACAGCCTGCCAGCCAATGATCAGCGCTGGCAGGCTGTAGTTCAACTTGTGAACTGCGCAATCCTATGAACGCGCACTCCTGTGAGCGCACGTTCACAGGAAATCTCAGGTTTCACGAGATGACGCCAATAGGCGTCCCTGAGAGCGCTGCCGTCCGGACGCCTATCGGCGTTACCGTGACGGCAAGCGGTTAAAATTGTAAAAAAAAAATCCCCAAAAGTCACTTTTTTTATTGTAGATTTTTAATATGTGAAGTAAATCTTGATGGCGGACAGCTCAGGGGAGATAATTGCACAAATGCATTTTAACCTTACGGACCAGTAACATGTTCCACCTTTGTGTTTTAGCAGTTATAACTTTTTAAGGAGGACCTTTCACCACTCCTGACATGCCTGTTTTAATAGCTTCATGCATTCCCTGTGTAATTTTGGAGCATCTATTCTTATGACTCTATGTTGTGCCATTCCTTTATTATTTCTACCAGAAGTTATGAATGAATGAATTGCTAGCAGTCTGCAGTAAGGGTACAGAGGGGATGTAACCAGTTGGGGGGTGTACCTGTACAGTCTGACTCTAAGATCTAATCGGTGCTGCTATTTTCAGACTGTGCAGGTACACCCCCCCAACTTGTTACCACCCCTCTGTACCCTTACTGCAGACTGCTAGTTATGCATTTTCAATGTCTAGTAGAAATAATAAAGGAATGGCACAGCATAGAGCCATAAGAATAGATGCTCCAGAATTGTTATTGCATGGGGAATGCATGAAGCTATTAAAACAGAATTGTCAGGAGTGGTGAAAGGCCTTTCTTTAATTTTTCATTCAAATATTATTATTTTTTTGCAGAATGAGTTGTAGGTTTTTTAGGAACCATTTTGGGGTAAATTTTAGGGGGAAAGATAAAAAAACTGCATTTGTACATTATTTTGTAATTTTTTTTTTACGGTGTTCACTGTGTGGTATAAATAACATAACTTTATTATGTGGGTCACTATAATGATGATAATGCCACATTTCTATACATTTTTGTATTCATTTTCCTTTCCTCCTGCAGCCTGTCAGCTCTGCAGCTGCTCCCTCTCCTCCTCCAGACTGAAGGGGTGGGGGTGCTACTTTAGCTGCTTACAGCTCTGGTTTGGTAGCAGCTAGAGATATGGGATATTTGTATTGTTTGAAAGCTGACATTCCAAGATTTCAAACAATACCAAAATCACAGCATTATCAACACTACATAGGAAGATATGGGGAAATCTGGATGCAGTAAATGCAGCTGAAAGTGAAATTAAAAGCTGATTTTATGTGATATATCCTGCTGATGTTCTGCTAATACCTTTAAAAAAAGACTGTCCCCATATTTCTAACTGCTACTGTCTCTAGCGGCTACTAATCAGGAGATATTAGCAGCTAAAGCAGGCCACCCCTTTCCTTTATGCCAGAGCTAGACTCGGGAAAAACAGTTAAGGGGGTTGTGTCACTTCAGCAACTGGTATTTATCATGTAGAGAAACTTAATTCAAGCCACTTACTAATGTATTGGTATTGTCCATATTGCTTCCTATGTGGGCTGGATTTATTTTTCCATCACCTTATACACTGCTTGTTTTCATGGTTATGACCACCCTGCAATCCATCAGCGGTGGCCATGCTTGCGCACACACAGGGGTTTTCCTCAGCATAGATGATCAATATTAGATCGGCAGGGGTCCAACACCTGGCACTGACCCCGATCATCTGTTTTAGGAGTCTACATCACTATGGAGAGTGCTGCAGACTCATTGCAGCTTACCAAGCACAGGATAATCCACTGGATAGCAGCTTAGTATTGCAGCTCAGCTCCATTCATTCGAACAGGACTGAGCTGTGTCTAGGCCTGTGACCGATGAACGTGACATCATTGGCCTAGGAAGAGGTCACAGTGCTCATCGGAGCACCAGGGTCCCTTCAACGGCTGATCGGACCTCTACCAATCTGATAATGATTACCTATCCGGAGAACATATAGATACAGGCAACTAGAGATATGTAGCATTTCATAATTTTGGTTAGAATAAGACCTCATGCATATGGCAGAGCCATGAACAAGAACCCTTCATGGAGGCACACAAATGGGGTCTTTAGACGCCGGTCTTAATATCCTTTGCGCTGGTGCATGATGCACTTAAGTCAGTGGTGGCGAGCCCATGGCACGGTTGCTAGAGGCAGCACTCAGAGCCCTCTCGGTGGGCACCCACACCCTGGAAAAAGTTTATGGCAGTGATTGCAAACCTTTTAGAAACCGAGTGCCCAAACTGCAACCCAAAACCCACTTATCTATCGCAAAGTGCCAACACAGCAATTTAACCTGAATACCAATATAGTATGTCTTTCATGTACTTTATCATTTAGCTATAATAACCTGTCTACATTCAGTGCACTGTCTGTGCTGTTCATAGTGCGTCCTGCACTGATGAATGGCAGGAACAGTCTAAGGCAGATTGGTACACCATAGACTTTTTCCAGGGTGCTGGTGCCCACAGAGAGAGCTCTGAGTGCCCTAGGTTCGCCATCACTGCTCTATGGTGTTCAAATGTGCCTTAGTCTTTTCCTGCCATTCATCAGCGCAGGGCGCAGTTTGAACGGCACAGGCAGGACACTGAATCTAGGCAGACTATTTTAACTAAATGATAAAGTACATGGAAGATACACTATACTGGACTGTAGTATTCAGGTTAAATTGCTGTGTTGGCACTTTGCGATAAATAAGTGGGTTTTGGGTTGCAGTTTGGGTACTCAGTCCCTAAAAGGTTCACCATCACTGGTGCCGGCCTCTACATTACTTCCACTTCACATCCACTGCGGGCCGACATCTACCCCAGCTCCCTTGCAACGTAGATTTAGATGATAATTTTCTATACCAGCCTGCCCCTGTCCGCCCCCATTTTTAGACCTGGTGTGAGCGGGAAAAAGTCACAGATTAGTCCGCAAATCCACTTTGCGACCGAATCTGTGACAGATATATGCCCATCTTAATAGGTATCTCATTACGTTAAATATGTAGCGACTTTCTAATGCAGGTACTTTGTGTCGGTTAGAATTTAGTGTGTTTTTTCCTGTTTTTGTTTTGTTTGTTTTTTAGTATGCTACCTAGTCCTCTGTCATTGTGCTTTAATTAAACCTAAGTGCTAGGATTGATTTTATGCCACACGGACGATTCCTTACTTGTAATTGCAATGCTATACGGAACCTTATCAGAAATCAGTTTAGTTAGATGAGAACGGTACTAATACATGAAAATATATGCAAAAACATTCCTGTCCAAATTCCCATTAACTGAATGAATTGAACTTTATTTGCGGTAAAGCAGTTTTCACTATTGCTAAGGAAATTGCACAACCTATTTATCAAATTCGGCATTAGCCTAATGGAACATGCCCTGTATAATGTATATAAATATACTTCAGACCCAGACAGTTCTCTGCATGAGATTATTTCATTTAGAAGCAATTTTAACCCTTGGAGTTAAATTATAGGTATTTTACGATAATAAGCGTTCAGAAATAATGTTTCTAAATGTGCACAAACTTTTGTACAAACTACAACGTCTAAATTCACACTATTTTGGCAATAAATCCAACATAAATTTAAAGAGGACCTGTCCCCTCTTCTGACATGTCTGTTTTAGTAAGTACTTGTATTCCCCATGTAATAACAATTCTGGAGCGTTTATTCCTATGCCTCTATGTTGTGCCATTCCTTTATTAGAAGTAATGAATGAATTGCTAGCAGCTTGCAGTAAAGGTGCAGATAGGTGTAACCAGTTGGGGGGTGTCCCTGCACAGTCTGACACCAGCAACACTGATTGGACACTGAGTCAGACACATCCGATACTGGTAACACCCAGCAGTATCTTTACTGCAGACTGCTGGCAATTTATCTGAAAACTTCTAGCAGGAAATATACAGGAATGGCACAACATAGAGTCATAAGAATAGATGCTCCAGAATTGGTATTACATAGGGCTATGCAAGTAGTTGCTAAAACTGACATGTCAAAAGAGGTGACGGGTGCACTTTAAGGAAGACACCTTACAGGGGTACTTCCCCTGAGCTGCAGCAGAAAAGACACTCCCCCTGAGCTGCAGCAGAAAAGACACTCCCCCTGAGCTGCAGCAGAAAATACACTTCCCCTGAGCTACAGCAGAAAGGAAATGCCCCCTGAGCTGCAGCAGAAAGGAAATGCCCCCTGAGCTGCAGCAGAAAAGACGCTCCCCCTGAGCTACAGCAGAAAGGAAATGCCCCCTGAGCTGCAGCAGAAAGGAAATGCCCCCTGAGCTGCAGCAGAAAGGAAATGCCCCCTGAGCTGCAGCAGAAAAGACACTCCCCCTGAGCTGCCAGCTTGATATAAATCTAGAAGAGCAATGAATGGGAAGATCTCTGGATCCATGTGAGGTACAGGACTGGTTCTAGCTTTGTTAGAATGAAGTTGTGATGTACTATATCATATATCAATATTTTAAATTTTTACATTAATCATAGGATAACCACTTTAAGGCCTCATGCACACGACCGTTGTGTGCATCCGTGGCCGTTGTGCCGTTTTCCGTTTTTTTTTCGCGGACCCATTGACTTTCAATGAGTCCGTGTAAAAATCGGAAAATGCACCGTTTTGCAGCCGAGACCATGATCCGTGTATCCTGTCCATCAAAAAAATATGACCTGTCCTATTTTTTTGACGGACAACGGTTCACGGACCCATTCAAGTCAATGGGTCCGTGAAAGAACACGGATGCACACAAGATTGGCATCCGTGTCCGTGATCCATGGCCGTAGGTTACTTTCATACAGACGGATCCGAAGATCCGTCTGCATAAAAGCTTTTTCAGCGCTGAGCACTTCGTGAAAACTCAGATCCGACAGTATATTCTAACACAGAGGCATTCCCATAGTGATGGGGATGCTTCAGGTTAGAATATACTAAAAGAACTGTGTACATGACTGCCCCCTCCCTCCCCCTGTAGTTAACACATTGGTGGCCAGTGCGGCCGCCCCCCCCCTCCCCTGTAGTTAACTCGTTGGTAGCCAGTGGGCCCCCCCCCTCCCTCCCCTGTAGTTAACTCGTTGGTGGCCAGCCCCCCCTCCCTCCCCTGTAGTTAACTCATTGGTAGCCAGTGGCCCCCCCTCCCTCCCCTGTAGTTAACTCGTTGGTGGCCAGCCCCCCCTCCCTCCCCTGTAGTTAACTTGTTGGTGGCCAGTGGGCCCTCTCCCCTCCCTCCCCCTCCTAATTAAAATCTCCCCCCCTATCATTGGTGGCAGTGGAGAGTACCAATCAGAGTCCCAGTTTAATCGCTGGGGCTCTGATCGGTAACCATGGCAACCAGGACGCTACTGCAGTCCCGGTTGCATGGTTACTTAGCAATTTGTAGAAGCATTATACTTACCTGCGAGCAGCGATGTCTGTGACCGGCCGGGAGCTCCTCCTACTGGTAAGTGACAGATCATTAGGCAATGCACCGCACAGACCTGTCACTTACCAGTAGGAGGAGCTCCCGGCCGGACACAGACATCGCAGCTTGCAGGTAAGTATGATGCTTCTACAAATTGCTAAGTAACCATAACAACTGGGACTGCAGTAGTGTCCCGGTTGCCATGGTTACCGATCGGAGCCCCAGCGTTTAAACTGGGACTCCGATCGGTACTCTCTGCTGCCACCAATGATAGGGGGGGGAGATTTTAATTAGGAGGGGAGAAGGCCCACTGGCCACCAACGAGTTAACTACAGGGGAGGGAGGGGGGGCCCACTGGCTACCAATAAGTTAACTACAGGGGAGGGAGGGGGGGCCCACTGGCTACCAATGAGTTAACTACAGGGGAGGGAGGGGGGCCCACTGGCCACCAATGAGTTAACTACAGGGGAGGGAGGTGGGGCCCACTGGCTACCAATGAGTTAACTACAGGGGAGGGAGGGGGGGCCCACTGGCCACCAATGAGTTAACTACAGGGGAGGGAGGGGGGCCCACTGGCCACCAATGAGTTAACTACAGGGGAGGGAGGGGGGGCCGGCCGCACTGGCCACCAATGAGTTAACTACAGGGGGGAGGGGGGGGACCGGCCGCACTGGCCACCAATGAGTTAAGAACAGGGGGGGGGGGGTCTGCCCCCTGCTGCCTGGCAGCACCTGCCAGGCAGCAGGGGGCAGTCATGTACACAGTTTTTTTGTATATTCTAACCTGAAGCGTCCCCATCACCATGGGAATGCCTCTGTGTTAGAATATACTGTCGGATCTGAGTTTCACGATCTAACTCATATCCGACAGTATATTCTAACATAGAGGCGTTTCCATGGTGATGGGGACGCTTCAAGTTAAAATATACCATCGGATTGGAGAAAACTCCGATCCGATGGTATAAAAGGGACTCCTGACTTTACATTAAAAGTCAATGGGGGACGTATCCGTTTGCAATTGCACCATATTGTGTCAACGTCAAACGGATCCATCCCCATTGACTTGCATTGTAATTCAGGACGGATCCGTTTGGCTCTGCACGGCCAGGCGGACACCAAAATGACTTTTTTTCATGTCCGTGGATCCTCCAAAAATCAAGGAAGACCCACGGACGAAAAAACGGTCACAGATCACGGACCTACGGACCCCGTTTTTGCGGACCGTGAAAAAATACTGTCGTGTGCATGAGGCCTAAGTGTATTGATTGAAGCAGCAGATTTAGGCAGGTTCGGCAGACCAGAGGAGTCTGGCAGTGGCTTCCCTTCCTCCAGTCATTACATAGGTATGCTCAGCCAAAAGATAGCTGTCAGCTGAATGCGCAGTTAGCCAATAGCCATCTAACATGTACTCATCTGTCAGCAGATTTGTACCTATGACACTGACTGACCTGTTACATGTGCACTTGGCAGCTGAAGGCATCTGTGTAGGTCCCATGTTCATATGTGCCCGCATTGCTGAGAAATATGACGGTTTAAATATATCCAAATCAGCCTCTAGGAGCAATAGGGGCATTGCTGGTACACCTAGAGGCTCTGCTCTCTCTGAAACTGCCGCACCCTTTGCACTTTGATTAACAGGACCAGGCAGTGAAAACGTCATCACACCTACCCCTGTCAGTTGAAGTGCACAGGGTGTGGCAGTTGCAGATAAAGCAGAGCCTTTAGGAGTAATGGCAACACCCCTGTTGCTCCTGAAGGGTCATTTGCATATATTAAAACATATTTTTTCTCAGCAATGCGGGCACATAGGAACATGGGACCAACACAGAAGCCTTCAGCTGCCAAGTGCACATGTAGCAGGCCAGTTACATAGTTACACAGCATTAATGTTCTAACCTGAAATCCTGACCTACTTTTCACTCCACTCCTAAAATTGATGAGGCTTACCAAGTCACTTGTGACATTTTTACTCCACAAAATTGGTGTACATATAATAATAATATAAATGTATATAGCACCACCAAATTCTGAGGGTTCATGTACAGAACAAAACACATCACAAAGTTACTGGCCAATGTACAACTGAAACACTAGGAGTGAGGGCCCTGCTCATAAGAGCTTACAATCTAATAAATGTCCCTTATAGTTTGTAAGACACTTGTCCATCCAGTTCAGCCTATCATTCTGCAAGGTTAATCAAGAGGAAGGCAAGAAAAAACTAAAGCATGAGGGGTTTTAATTCACTCATGGCTGTGGTTTGCATAAAAGAACTACCACAAAAAATTGCCTACATGATTCCAGCCTAAGAGTAGGATTTGTGACATAGCAAGGGGTTTTGTTTGGGAAGGCGTGTATTTTCCTCCCAACATGGACGGCTGGGCTGATTTCTAGCCAGGTGAGATCAAATACCGGACCGGAGTTTAAGTGCCGATCTGGGTTTTGGCAGCACCTGGCTGTCCTTTAAATACAGTAGGCAGCTGGGCTCAGAATCTGAGTCTCTGTTTTGGGATCTGAAGCATGGTGCTGTGCTGGAAGGTTCAGAGCCGCATGAGGTCTGTATATTGGAAAATAGGCCCCTAAAGCCTGCTGTGGACTACCAGGGATAAAACGGCTAGAAAGGTGACGTGTCTGTTCTATGGACTTTTCATTGTGTGAATTAACACCAAGACTCTAATAAGTTGTTTTTCTTTTGCCTTTTGTGTGAATAAACACTGACATTTTGATTTACAAACTTGTTTTGCCTCTGTACTGCATCTGCTTACCCTGCCTACCAGAGCAAATCCTCACAATTGGTGGCTTGGAGCGGGCACACGCCCACATTTTTTTTTTTTTGGGTACGGCTGGATGTCCTGGATTAAACCAGCTAAATGTAAACCTGTGTCATGTGACAAAATGGAGGCTGTAATGAAAGCTCTCATGGAGGCTAACCAACACCAGCAAGAAACAAACCAGCTGCTGTTACAACACGTGATGGCTTTACAGACGGCAGGAGCGTCTCAGAGTGTCCATGATGTCCGGAAAGCGGTCGGTGCGGCAATCCCCAAAATGACACCATCAGATGACGTTGAAACCTACCTGGCGATGTACGAGAAGGTGGCCACATGGGAGAATCTACCCTGAGATCAGTGGGCTGAGGTCGTCACTCTGTTCCTGACATCCAATTCCCAGCGGGTGTATTTCGACTTACCGGATGATCAAGCGGCCGACTACCAAAAAGTCAAGGGTGAGATTCTGGCAAGACTGGGGGTGAATGTGTTGGTTCGGGCCCAGCGGGTGCATCAGTGGGGGTTTAAGCCGACTGAGCCAGTGAGACCCCAGTATTATAACTTACTTTACCTCTTGCAAAAGTGGCTACAGCCTGACGTGCTGAGCCCCACTGCTATGCTGGACAATTTGTTGACTGATATGCTCTCGAGGGCTTTGCCACCCCCTCTCCAGCAATGGATCGGCCAGGTCTCTTCAGGTAATGCTCTCAAGATGGTCAACCTGGTGGAGCGCTGTGAGGCTACCCAGAATCTACAGGGGGGTTCTTTTGGGAGGGGGTAGTCAAATCCCGTAACTCTCCACCCCAGACCCGGTGGTTTATGCCCACCAAACCCGCTCGGGATGTACCCCCTGTGGACCAAGCTCCCATAGTCTGTTGGCGGTGTCGGGAGCCTGGCCATGTACAAGCTGACTGTCCACATCAGGTGGAACCCATAGACATGAACTATGGCTTCCGTCAGTTGTTAAATGCTATGAAGCTGTGTGCAGCGGGTGCCCCGGAGACTCTGAATCACCTGTGCCAGGTGGAGGTGGGAGACATTCCAGCGGAGGCTCTGTTGGACTTAGGGAGCCTGGTGACCCTGGTAAGGGCTCCCCCGGTACGGTCCACTGAGTATACTCGCCGGAAAGTCGGGGTCATGTGTATTCATGGAGACTTAAAAGACTACTCCACTGCTATGGTGTCTCTATCCACGGTTGCCGGCAGGTGGACCCACAAGGTAGCTGTCGCCACCAATCTACACTACGACCTTATAATAGGGAGAGACTTACCGTCACTGTGGCCTGCTACGAGAGTGACTAATACTCATGAGACAGGGGTAACCCTAGTAGAGTGGCCCAGCTCAGGGGGGGACCAGAACCCTGGAAACCTGAGTCCGAAGGGCCAGCGGTAGGGGTGACAGCCACTTTGGTGGAAGAGGGGGAGACAACCCCGCTAAGTGTGATGGTGGGAGACATGGAGGACTTGCAACCAGGTCCTGAGCTCGCAGACCTCAATGTCTCCAGGGATAATTTTGGTACCGCCCAACACCGGGACCCAACCCTATTATGAGCCTGGGAAAATGGATTAATAGTAGATGGTGAACCACAACAACCAGGGGCAGAGTCGGTGTTCCCTAATTTTGTGGTTCATCAGGAGATGTTGTGACGGGTAAAGCAGCTGCGAGGTGAATCTATTAAACAGTTGGTGGTGCCCCAGGCTTATCGCAAACTCGTGTTAGAGTTAGCCCACCAACATGTTCTCGGAGGTCATCTGTCTGGGAATGCAGAAGACACAGGACCGGATACTACAGCGGTTTTACTGGCCCAGTGTTTTTAGGGAGGTGGAAGAATTCTGTAAGTCTTGCCCGACCTGCCAGGCAACTAGCCCCCAGCAGTCCCTTGGTACCTCTCCCGATCATCGAGGTGCCGTTTGAGCGAATCGCTTTGAACCTCGTAGGCCCAGTACCGAAATCCGCTAGAGGACACCAACACATATTGGTCGTCCTGGACTACGCCACTCGGTACCGAGGCGATGCCACTACGACATACTGTACATCAGCGAAGCTTACAGTGAGGAACTAAGTATTTGAACACCCTGCGATTTTGCAAGTTCTCCCACTTATGTTGTGAATGTGAATTTCAGACTCTTCCATGATTTCTAAGTATTTGAACACCTGAGAAACAGCAAGAATTCTGGCTCTCAAAGACCTTTTACTGTGCCTTTAAAAAGTCCACCTCTACTCCACTCATTAATCTAACTTAGTAGCACCTGTCTGAGCTCTTTAAAGACACCTGTCCACCCCACAGTCAGTCAGACGCCAACTATTACCATGGGCAAGACCAAAGAGCTGTCAAAAGACACCAGAGACAAAATTGTGGACCTCCACAAGGCTGGAAAGGGCTACAGGCCAATTGCCAAGCAGCTTGGTTAAAATAGATCAACTGTTGGAGCAATTGTTAGAAAATGGAAGAGGCTAAAGACGACTGTCAGTCTCCCTTGGGCTGGGGCTCCATGCAAGATCTCACCTCGTGGGGTATCACTGATGGTAAGTGTGGCGAAACCAACCTCGCCACAGGGTTTTGGAGAGGCCTGTTTACCAGCCTCTTGCCTCAGGATTGCGGCCCTTTAACCGCCTCCGGACCGCCTAACGCAGATGTGCGGTCCGGAGGCGGCAGCCCTGCGCACAACGACGCATATACGCGTCATCTCGCGAGGGCCGGGATTTCCTGTGAACGCGCGCACACAGGAACGGAAGGTAAGCGAGTGGATCTCCAGCCTGCCAGCGGCGATCGCTCGCTGGCAGGCTGGAGATCTGATTTTTTTGACCCCTAACAGGTATATTAGACGCTGTTTTGATCGACCACCAGAGGACACAGGTAGGTCAGTAAAGTCGCACCAAACACTACACTACACTACACCCCCCCGTCACTTATTAACCCCTTATGAACCCCTGATCACCCATGATCACCCCATATAAACTCCCTGATCACCCCCCTGTCATTGATCACCCCCCTGTCAGGCTCCGTTCAGACGTCCGTATGATTTTTACGGATCCACGGATACATGGATCGGATCCGCAAAACACATGCGGACGTCTGAATGGAGCCTTACAGGGGGGTGATCAATGACAGGCGGGTGATCACCCATATACACTCCCTGATCACCCCCTGTCATTGATCACCCCCCTGTCATTGATCACCCCCCTGTAAGGCTCCATTCAGACGTCCGCATGTGTTTTGCGAATCCGATCCATGTATCCATGTATCCGTAAAAATCATACGGACGTCTGAATGGAGCCTTACAGGGGGGTGATCACAGGGGCCTTACAGGGGGGTGATCAATGACAGGCGGGTGATCACCCATATACACTCCCTGATCACCCCCTGTCATTGATCACCCCCATGTAAGGCTCCATTCAGACATCCACATGATTTTTACGGATCCATGGATACATGGATCGGATCCGCAAAACACATGCGGACGTCTGAATGGAGCCTTACAGGGGGGTGATCAATGACAGGGGGGTGATCACCCATATACACTCCCTGATCACCCCCTGTCATTGATCACCCCCCTGTCATTGATCACCCCCCTGTAAGGCTCCATTCAGACGTCCGCATGTGTTTTGCGAATCCGATCCATGTATCCATGTATCCGTAAAAATCATACGGACGTCTGAATGGAGCCTTACAGGGGGGTGATCACCCACATACACTCCCTGATCCCCCCCTGTCATTGATAACCCCCCTGTAAGGCTCCATTCAGACGTCCGCATGTGTTTTGCGGATCCGATCCATGTATCCATGGATCCGTAAAAATCATGCGGACGTCTGAATGGAGCCTTACGGGGGGGGGGGGGGTGATCAGTGACAGGGGGGTGATCACCCTGATCACCCCCTGTCATTGATCACCCCCCTGTAAGGCTCCATTCAGACGTCCGCATGCGTTTTGCGGATCCGATCCATGTATCCATGGATCCGTAAAAATCATACGGACGTCTGAATGGAGCCTTACAGGGGGGTGATCAATGACAGGGGGGTGATCACCCTGATCACCCCCTGTCATTGATCACCCCCCTGTAAGACTCCATTCAGACGTCCGCATGTGTTTTGCGGATCCGATCCATGGATCTGTAAAAATCATACGGACGTCTGAATGGAGCCTTACCAGGGGGGTGATCAATGACAGGGGGGTGATCAGGGAGACTATATGGGTAATCACCCCCCTGTCATTGATCACCCCCCTGTCATTGATCACCCCCCTGTCATTGATCACCCCCCCCTGTAAGGCTCCATTCAGACATTTTTTTGGCCCAAGTTAGCGGAAATTTTTTGTTTGTTTTTGTTTTTGTTTTTTCTTACAAAGTCTCATATTCCACTAACTTGTGTCAAAAAATAAAATCTCACATGAACTCACCATACCCCTCACGGAATCCAAATGCGTAAACATTTTTAGACATTTATATTCCAGACTTCTTCTCACGCTTTAGGGCCCCTAAAAAGCCAGGGCAGTATAAATACCCCACATGTGACCCCATTTCGGAAAGAAGACACCCCAAGGTATTCCGTGAGGGGCATATTGAGTCCATGAAAGATTGAAATTTTTGTCCTAAGTTAGCGGAAAGTGAGACTTTGTGATAAAAAAACAAAAAAAATCAATTTCCGCTAACTTATGCAAAAAAAAAAAAAATTTCTATGAACTCGCCAGGCCCCTCATTGAATACCTTGGGGTGTCTTCTTTCCAAAGTGGGGTCACATGTGGGGTATTTATACTGCCCTGGCATGTTAGGGGCCCTAAAGCGTGAGAAGAAGTCTGGGATCCAAATGTCAAAAAATGCCCTCCTAAAAGGAATTTGGGCACCTTTGCGCATCTAGGCTGCAAAAAAGTGTCACACATCTGGTATCGCCGTAGTCAGAAGAAGTTGGGCAATGTGTTTTGGGGTGTCATTTTACATATACCCATGCTGGGTGAGAAAAATATCTTGGTCAAATGCCAACTTTGTAAAAAAAAATGGGAAAAGTTATCTTTTGCCAAGATATTTCTCTCACCCAGCATGGTTATATGTAAAATGACACCCCAAAACACATTCCCCAACTTCTCCTGAGTACGGCGATACCAGATGTGTGACACTTTTTTGCAGCCAAGGTGGGCAAAGGGGCACATATTCCAAAGAGCACCTTTCGGATTTCACAGGCCATTTTTTACACATTTTGATTGCAAGGTACTTCTCACACATTTGGGCCCCTAAATTGCCAGTGCAGTATAACTACGCCACAAGTGACCCCATTTTGGAAAGAAGACACCCCAAGGTATTCCGTGAGGGGCACGGCGAGTTCCTAGAATTTTTAATTTTTTTTCACAAGTTAGCGGAAAATTATGATTTTTCTTTTTTTTTCTTTTTTCCTTACAAAGTCTCATATTCCACTAACTTGCGACAAAAAATAAAAAATTCTAGGAACTCGCCATGCCCCTCACGGAATACCTTGCGGGTGTCTTCTTTCCAAAATGGGGTCAGTTGTGGGGTAGTTATACTGCCCTGGCAATTTAGGGGCCCTAATGTGTGAGAAGAACTTTGCAATCAAAATGTGTAAAAAATGGCCTGCGAAATCCGAAAGGTGCACTTTGGAATATGTGCCCCTTTGCCCACCTTGGCTGCAAAAAAGTGTCACACATCTGGTATCGCCGTACTCAGGAGAAGTTGGGGAATGTGTTTTGGGGTGTCATTTTACATATACCCATGCTGGGTGAGAAAAATATCTTGGTCAAATGCCAACTTTGTATCAAAAAATTGGAAAAGTTGTCTTTTGCCAAGATATTTCTCTCACCCAGCATGGGTATATGTAAAATGACACCCCAAAACACATTCCCCAACTTCTCCTGAGTACGGCGATACCAGATGTGTCACACTTTTTTGCAGCCTAGGTGGGCAAAGGGCCACATATTCCAAAGTGCATCTTTCGGATTTCACAGGCCATTTTTTACAGATTTTGATTGCAAAGTACTTCTCACACATATGGGCCCCTAAATTGCCAGGGCAGTATAACTACGCCACAAGTGACCCCATTTTGGAAAGAAGACACCCCAAGGTATTCTGTGAGGGGCATGGCGAGTTCCTAGAATTTTTTAATTTTTGTCGCAAGTTAGTGGAATATGAGACTTTGTAAGAAAAAAAGAAAAATAAAAAATCATCATCATTTTCCGCTAACTTGTGACAAAAAATAAAAAGTTCTATGAACTCACTATGCCCATCAGCGAATACCTTAGGGTGTCTACTTTCCGAAATGGGGTCATTTGTGGGGTGTTTCTACTGTCTGGGCATTGTAGAACCTCAGGAAACATGACAGGTGCTCAGAAAGTCAGAGCTGCTTCAAAAAGCGGAAATTCACATTTTTGTACCATAGTTTGTAAACGCTATAACTTTTACCCAAACCATTTTTTTTTTGCCCAAACATTTTTTTTTTTTATCAAAGACATGTAGAACTATAAATTTAGCGAAAAATTTATATATGGATGTCGTTTTTTTTGCAAAATTTTACAGCTGAAAGTGAAAAATGTCATTTTTTTGCAAAAAAATCGTTACATTTCGATTAATAACAAGAAAAGGAAAAATGTCAGCAGCAATAAAATACCACCAAATGAAAGCTCTATTAGTGAGAAGAAAAGGAGGTAAAATTCATTTGGGTGGTAAGTTGCATGACCGAGCGATAAACGGTGAAAGTAGTGTAGTGCAGAAGTGTAAAAAGTGCTCTGGTCATGAAGGGGGTTTCAGCTAGCGGGGCTGAAGTGGTTAAGATACTTTTACTAACTTTTAAACCCCTTAACCTATTCAAGTGAATTTTGGATAGGGTTGTCCCCAAGTTATACTGGTTAAATTGATATAAGTTATATGTATGTACAATGTAAACTCACAAAGTTGTAACAATTTATAAGAAGTGTAACTTTTCAGCGTAGGAGATAGTTGAGCAGATACAGAAATTGACTCCATTATCTCCAAGACAGAGGGGAGGAATATGCAGTGCTGACGGTGTCAAGTGGAGTGCTTGGAGTCCTCTGGAAGCACTAGGAGCATCTATCGACGGAGGTACCCGGTCGGCAGGGCCGGCTCCAGGTTCATGTGGACCCTTGGGCGATAAATCCCAGTGGGCCCCCATGAGGCATTTTTTTACATTGACATGTCCCCCTGTGGCTCCCACACGGTATAATGACCCCCAGTGGCCCCTATACAGTATAATGACTACTAGTGGCCCTTCACACAGTATAATGACTACTAGTGGCCCTTCACACAGTATAATGAACCCCCAATTTCCCCCCCCCACTGTATAATGACCACCTGTGGCCCGGCATTCTGAATAATAACCCCCAGTTGCCCCCCATTCAGAATAATGACCGCCAGTCGCCCCCATTCAGAATAATGACCCCCAGTAGCCCCCACACTGGGGGAATACTGTATGGAGGGGGCTCTGGGGGTCATTATACTGAATGGAGGGTCATTGGTGATCATTATACTAAATGGGGGACACTGGGGGTCATTATATTATGTAAAGGGCCCTCACAGTATAATGACCCCACAGTGACCCTCCATTCAGAATAATGACCCCCAGTCGCCCCCACACTGGGGGTTATACTGTATGGAGGGGGCACGAGGGGTTATTATATTTAATGGGGGCTCTGGTGGTCATTATGCTAAATGGAGGGTCAATGGGGATCATTATACTAAATGGGGGGCACTGGGAGTCATTATACTGTGTAAGGGGCCCTCACAGTGTGATGAATGACCCCCCCAGTGGCCCCCTCACATACCTATCATTGCAGGGGAGCTGGTGGTCCTGTCATTCACTAACCGCAGCTCCCTGCGCTCCTTCTCTCCGGCGGCCGCTGCAGCAGTGAGCCAGGCCTGGAGCAGAGAAGGAGATGTGCAGTGATGTAGCTAGAACTGACTGGGCCCCACAGCAAATTTTAGTGCGCCCCCCCCCTCCCCCCCAATGTGTGTTCACATCACGTTTTTCCTATCGGTTTGATGTATACAAATGTGCAGCACTCCACGTTTTTGTATCCTGCAGAGTCAAGTAAAAAATGCATACGTTAACATATATGTTTTTTTACAATGGAACTGTATGGTGACCGGACGCCACTGTACGGCATCAGTCTGAGGATTGTATGGTGACCGGACGCCACTGTACGGCATCAGTCTGAGGATTGTATGGTGACCGGACGCCGCTGTACGGCATCAGTCTGAGGATTGTATGGTGACCGGACGCCACTGTACGGCATCAGTCTGAGGCATCTGGAACGCAGACATTTTTGGTATACCTTAAATGGATGGCACAAATGGGATGTGAACCCAGCCCTAGTGTCAGAATAAGCCCCAGTACACAGCGGAGCAGCGTGGCGGAGGGGGGCCGCCATGTACTGACAGAGCGCTACCTGGTCCTGGTGGTCAGGGATGAGGGCTGTGCTTCCCAAGGATCATTTTCTACTGGGAAATACAGGGCACAGTAAAACACACTAGAGTCTACATAATATAACGCTATTAGCCCTACCCCCGAATAATAATACAATTAGGTGGTCATTTATTATATAGAAATACGTCTATATTAGGCGTATTTCTGACACAGATTGTGGCGCAAAGGTCCTTAGCACCGCAATCTGTATCTTTTCCCGATCATGCCAGGTCTAAAAAAGTGGTGTGGACATGGAAGGGGATACAGTTATGGCCATGCAGTTATTGGATACCACCGCCATATAGTGATAACACCGCCATACAATGGTAAAACCACCATACAGTGACCGGATAAAAGGGTATAAGAGGGCACAGTACAGGGAATGACTATGGGCACTGCACAGGGTGTGGTAAGAGGGCACAATGCAGGGTATAAAGGGGCACAGTACGGGGTGGGGGGCACAGTCACATGACCCTGTGACGTTAGAAGGTCCTTATGCACATGAGATTTTAATATGAGTTAATATAAAAATACCATCTCCTCAGCTGGTACAGTATTACACTGCCGATTTTCCGAACAAAAAGCAGCGCATAATACACACCATATACGTATACCCTATTAGGTCTCATACAGATAGTTACCCCATCCCACCCCTTACAAAATTTAGAAGGCTCTAGGTGTGGCGCTTTTTTCCCCCATAAGCATCTCCACAGGACATAGTACAAAGTGCAGCAGGAATACATGAAAAAAATAAAAACACCACCAAAATGCCAGTAAAAACAAAACAAAATAAAACTCGTTTAACATTAAATGTGTTCAGCAAATGCTTATAAACGTTGAGAAGATAGTGGGCAGATTTAGGGTACCTGTACATGTTGCGGATCACACATTTTTCCCCACACGGATTCTCTTGCGGAAACAAAGAAGAGTAAAAGCCTCATTCATAAGTCAGTGTTTTGGTCAGTGATTTCCATCATGTGAGCCAAAACCAGGATTGGAGCCTCCACAGACATAAGATAAGGCTCATACCCACGGCCGTGTGCCGGCCGGGCCCGTGCTGCGGTCCTCAATGCACAGGCACGACCGTGGGGCAGCCGCATGCAGATCGTGGACCCATTCACTTGAATGGGGTCCATGATCTGCATCCAACAGTCCGCACCGCAAAAAAGTTGTACTTTTTTGCGGTGCGGAGGCACGGCCAGAAACACCATCCGTGGGGTTCCAAACCGTGCCTCTGTTCTGCATCTCAGTGATTGCGGACCCATTGAAGAGAATGGGTCCGCGATCCATGGTGCAGGGTGCACACAGCCAATGCCTGTGTATTGCGGACCCCCTGTATGCGGGCCGCAATCCGGGCAACAGCCGTGTGCATGAGCCCTAAAGGAAAGATCTGCCCCTGTTCTGTGTTTATAGCTACACCTGGTTTGGGCTGAAAATCACTGATGGAAATCACTGACCAAACACTGACTCTTTGAATGAGGCATAATAAAGTACCAGCAAAATAAATGAGATTGGATTTTTTTTCCCATACGGAAATTGACCTGCTGTTTAGATTTGAAATCAGAGGCATATCAATTCTTTTTGTGGCTCTTTTGTGCGGATTTCACCCTTTTCAATGCAAGGAGGAGATATGCGGAAAATCCGCACCAAAGGCCACAAGTAACACATGCAGTTTTTGGTGCAGGAAAGCACAGAAATCTATGTGAAAAACTGAGCAGATTTTCTGTTTTCAAAATCGCAGCTGTGTGCAGCTAGCCTTAGGCCTCTTGCACACAGGGCACCGGCCGTGTGCACTCCTCATCACGGATGTGGACCCATTAACTTGAATGGGTCCGCAAATCCAGAGATGCGGTGTGGAACAGAACGTTAGCACTGAACGGAAGCACTCTGTTCCGTGCTTCCGTTCCGCAAAAAAAATAGAACTTGCTCTATCGTTTTGCAGAACAGACGGATCGTGGACCCACGATCCGCATGCGGCTGCTCCACAGTCGGTGCCCGTGCATTGTGGATCGCAATTTGCAGTCTGCAGCACTGACATGGCCAGCACACGGTCGTGGTGCCAGGTCTAAAAAAAGTGGTGTGGGCAGGGAAGGGGATACAGTTATGGCCATGCAGTTATTGGATACCACCGCCATATAGTGATAACACCGCCATACAATGATAAAACCACCATACAGTGACCGGATAAAGGGTATAAGAGGGCACAGTACAGGGAATGACTATGGGCACTGCACAGGGTGTGGTAAGAGGGCACAATGCAGGGTATAAAGGGGCACAGTCACATGACCCTGTGACGTTAGAAGGTCCTTATGGTGAATGCTGTTCAGATGCCACCATAATGAGAGGCAGAGGAGTGAGACAGGGGCCCTGGGTGGACAGGAGGGGTGGACACAGCAAGTAGGGGGAAGGGGCTCTGAGGGGGATTCATACAAGAAGTAGTGTCAGGAGGTCTGTGCAGGGCAGCAATAGGAGATAGGAGGGTGAAACAGGAGCTCTGGATACATGAGGGAGGAAAGGAGACAGCAGGGGCCCCATGAGGATGAGATAGGACAGGATATGTGAGGGGGGGGGGGGGCAGTTATCATGGAGGCAAACTGCTTAATGAAACAGTAATACAACTAAATAGAATGAAGCAGCATCCAGCAGCCGATCGAAGAGTCCCCCCCCCCTTTCCTTCTGTCCCACAGACAAGAGACAGTCACAGTGCAGACTCACTCACAGACTGTCTACACACTTCTCTGCTCCAGCTCCAGCCCTCCGGTCTCTCGCCTCAGGCAGCATGTGTCCTGTGTAGAGGGGGCGTGTCCTGAGTCTCTGCAGCTCAGAGGGCCCCACCAAAGGGGTACTGCGTAAGTGAAGTGACAGCAGTGAGAGCTTCCATCTGTATTGATGGAAGTGCTCATAGCAGCTCAGTGGGATGCCGGGTTATGACGCCGGCCCTGCCGGTCGGGGTGCTAGGCGATCCGTTACATTGGTGGCAGCAGTGGGATAATAGAAACACACCCAGCATTTTCCTCCCCTCTGTCTAAGAGATAATGGAGTCAATTTCTGTATCTGCTCAACTATCTCCTACGCTGAAAAGTTACACTTCTTATAAATTGTTACAACTTGTGGCGAGGTTGGTTTCGCCACAGTAAGAAAGGTAGGAATCAGCCCAGAACTACAAGGAAGGAGCTGGTCAATGACATGAAGATAGCTGGGACCACAGTTTCAAAGGTCACTGTCGGTACAACACTACGCTGTCATGGTTTCAAATCATGCATTGCACAGAAGGTTCCCCTGCTCAAGTCATCACGTGTCCAGGCCCATCTGAAGTTTGCCAATGACCATTTGGATGATCCAAAGGAGGCATGGGAGAAAGTCATATGGTCAGATGAGACCAAAGTAGAACTTTTTGGTCTAAACGTCACTCGTCGTGTTTGGAGGAAAAGAAGGATGAGTTGCATCCCAAGAACACCATCCCTACTGTGAAGCATGGGGGTGGTAACATCATGCTTTGGGGGTGCTTTTCTGCAAAGGGGACAGGACGACTGCACTGTATTAAGGAGAGGATGAATGGGGCCATTTATTGTGAGATTGAGCAACAACCTCCTTCCCTCAGTCAGCGCATTGAAGATGGGTTGTGGATGGGGCTGATTGAGCAATAGCCAGTGCAACTGAATTTGATATAGTTTCTTGCATGTCCGACTGCAGTGCGGACTGCACGGAGCGAGATACTGATAAATCAACCATCTCTTGAATTTGAGCTCCTGACATATATTCAATGTCTGCATTTTTGGGTTGCTCCTCAGACATATTGTATGTATGTATTATCTATAGTTTATGTGGAAAAAACACTTGGGAAATACAATGGACCAGATAGCGGAGGTATCCTATATACAGTACAGACCAAAAGTTTGGACACACCTTCTCATTCAAAGAGTTTTCTTTATTTTCATGACTATGAAAATTGTAGATTCACATTGAAGGCATCAAAACTATAAATGAACACATGTGGAATTATATACATAACAAAAAAGTGTGAAACAACAGAAAATATGTCATATTCTAGGTTCTTCAAAGTAGCCACCTTTTGCTTTGATTACTGCTTTGCACACTCTTAGCATTCTCTTGATGAGCTTCAAGAGGTAGTCACCTGAAATGGTTTTCACTTCATAGGTGTGCCCTGTCAGGTTTAATAAGTGGGATTTCTTGCCTTATAATTGGGGTTGGGACCATCAGTTGCGTTGTGGAGAAGTCAGGTGGATACACAGCTAATAGTCCTACTGAATAGAATTTGTATTATGGCAAGAAAAAGCAGCTAAGTAAAGAAAAACGAGTGGCCATCATTACTTTAAGAAGTGAAGGTCAGTCAGTCCGAAAAATTGGGAAAACTTTGAAAGTGTCCCCAAGTGCAGTCACAAAAACCATCAAGCGCTACAAAGAAACTGGCTCACATGCGGACCGCCCCAGGAAAGAAAGACCAAGAGTCACCTCTGCTGCGGAGGATAAGTTCATCCGAGTCACCAGCCTCAGAAATCGCAGGTTAACAGCAGCTCAGATTAGAGACCAGGTCAATGCCACACAGAGTTCTAGCAGCAGACACATCTCTAGAACAACTGTTAATAGGAGACTGTGTGAATCAGGCCTTCATGGTAGAATATCTGCTAGGAAACCACTGCTAAGGACAGGCAACAAGCAGAAGAGACTTGTTTAGGCTAAAGAACACAAGGAATGGACATTAGACCAGTGGAAATCTGTGCTTTGGTCTGATGAGTCCAAATTTGAGATCTTTGGTTCCAACCACCGTGTCTTTGTGCGACGCAGAAAAGGTGAACGGATGGACTCTACATGCCTGGTTCCCACCGTGAAGCATGGAGCAGGAGGTGTGATGGTGTGGGGGTGCTTTGCTGGTGACACTGTTGGGGATGTATTCAAAATTGAAGGCATACTGAACCAGCATGGCTACCACAGCATATTGCAGCGGCATGCTATTCCATCCGGTTTGCGTTTAGTTGGACCATCATTTATTTTTCAACATGCTTAAAATAGGGTTGCTAGGCATGGTCCGTCTATCTGTTGCGTGCAGGCTCACATTACTGACAGCCAGGGACTGTGGGACTGTAAGTAAATGATTAAAGCCAGGTCCTCCCCAACATAACAGTGCCTGGGCTGTGTGCACTTCTCCCTGTCCCTGCACTTGGCAGACGCTCCCTCACTCAGCAGAGCTGGAGAATGCAGAGTTGGAGCAGCGCACACCAGGGAAGGGAGATCTGCCATCTGCTCAGTGTATAAATGAAAGCAACATGTGGTAAGAGGACCCCTTTGTGCTGCAGGAGATTAACCCTTTAGGGCTGACACTTTTGGGGGGCTATTGTTACTGGCTAGTGCATGTGAGGAGCTCAATGCATTGTGGGTAGTGAGGGCAGGCGGGATTAGCCACAGGGTGAGGGCAGTGGCGGCCATCTTAACTGAATAGTGAAATTACAGTTTTATGCAGACTGGTTGCTAAGGGCTGAATCTTGTTAAATATGGGGTAAGTCAGTCTAATAGTAACTGATTCTGGAATAACATGTTATTAGTAACTGCATATATGAAAATTAAATTAGGGTCTTAGTGTGAAAGTTATTCTTTAAAGTAGCTCCAGGCGAGTATTTCCAGTCAGAGAGATCCTCTCACACTGAAAGACACAGAGCAGCTGATTACCAGCTGGTGTAGGTCACGTGACGCACAGTGATTAACCCTGTGTCGTCACAGAGACCACTAAACTTGTAATGGGGGTGGCGCAGCAGGGGGAAAGAGAAGACCGCTGCGCTGTACACAGCTGACGGGGAAAGTCGTCAGCTGAACGGTAGTGGCAGCCGGCGGTGATACTGGAGACTGGTCGCGGAGATATTAAAGGGGGGGGGGGGGGAGTTTAGCAATTGTTAAACACAAGGAGAAGTGTGAAAAGTAAGTGACTGGGATTTTGAAGAGTAAGAGGGTAAATTATGCAACGGTAAAGGTAGTAAAGGAAGCAGTATGAATATGGAAAGAAAATGTATTAATGTATTAGAAATATGTCGATAATAAGGGTAATATTACAAGTAATAGAGAGACAATACTTATCTGACTACACACTGCGGCAGCAGCTAAAGAAAGAGGGCGGAGTTTGCACCTGATATTACCTGTACTCTGCCCTCATTGGTTATTGCATATACAGCATTCTAGGTTGTACCTAGTCAAGTTTTTTCGTGATTAGTAATGTTTTGTCGTTAGCTGCTGCAGTTCAGTATAAAGAAAGTTACGCATAACGAGAAGCCTCGTGTCCTGATGTAAAATCACAGCTCTCCTTCCTTGCAGAGACATTGGGCCGGGCGCTGCTGCTCATCCCGCCTGAGCCATTCATTAACTGATTCAATGAATGGCAATGGCAGGAAGCCTTGTATAGCTGACAGCCTGACACCCGGGGCGGACCGCCCTCCCCTAGGCATGCCACTGGCCATAGCAAAATTGTTGCTGCATTTTTTTATTTATTTTTTGGGAAAAAGGAGGTTTCAAGTACCTTTTTTGTGTGGCCACATCACAATACATGGCCTTGGCTTAAGAATTAAAAAAAGAAAATCTGCTCTGACAATTTAAGGCCACATTTATAAAAATTGCTTAGAGGCTTATATCTGCGCTAACATTCTCTGGAAGAAAACTGCAGGAATACTCCAGCACATGCTCTCCCCTGCGTCTGAATGTTTCCTCTCACCTCTTCAGCCATATGCCCCTCACACAATTCACAGGAGAGGAGAAATGAATGCAGAGACTTTCAATATTATTTACACAAGCAAAACATTTAAACTGCAAACTCCTGGCGCAGAACAGGCAATTGACATAAATAACACAACAACTCCTCGCGCTGTTTCTCAGGAAAGGAAAATGAAGAAGAAAAAAAAAAAGAAAAAAAAAGAAAATCAACAACTGTAAATTTTCTGCTCTTTCCAGTAATTGTATGTTTAGTGAATAAATCTTTTTATGCAGAGATTCCTACTGTGAACCGAATCCAAAATATTTATACCCAGAGTGAGGCTTGAATGTTTAACAAAAGATTTAGTAAATTCACATTTCTGATATGTTCAATCACTGCTTTTTATTTCTTTATTATGTGCAGCAAATTGGTTGGATTTTTTGAGTGCTAAAAAAAAAATCTGTATTTTAGGCCATTATAGTAAATACTATTGTTGTGTTTTTTTTTAATTTTTTTTATTCTGATTTTCATCAGAATATACCAACATTACCAATTTTAAAGGGCCTGTAAAGCCAGTCATACACATGGGATAACTGTTCGCTGAATGCTCGGCCGAGCCTGTATGTGCGGAGAGTGAAAGAAGGAAGAAAGCAGCTGCTGGGAAGGAGTTAGGAGGTCCCCATGTACATTAGATCCGGGGTAGGCAACCTCCAGCAGTTGAGAGACTACAACTCCCAGCATGCATACTTCCTCTGTTCTTCTCAGAACACTCACAGAAATGAATAAGGCATGCTGGGAATTGTAGTTTCACAGCATCTGGAGTGCCAAAGGTTGCTGACCCCTGCATTAGATGGTTAGCTGATCCCATCGAAATCAGATGTGGCCGAAATAGATGTAATGTGTATTCCCCAGCTTAAAGTTTTTTTTGGGGGGTAAAATATTTTAAAAAAGGCCAGAAAACATTAAAAATAAAACTGAAGCATTACGCACCTTCACCGATCCCTCATTGCTGCCATTCCCTACTGTTCTCCGCTTCCTGCCCTGGCTAAATACTGCCTGAGGTAGTGATTGGCTGAGCAGGCCTTTCCAGACACCCTCAGTGCGTTAATCCAGGACTGGCGGCAGTGGAGAGCAGCGGGCACCAGAGCAGCATTGGAATGATGGCAGTGGGGGATCAGTGGCAGTGTGTAAGTCTTCTTTTTTATTTAGTTTTTTTTTGGGCCAGTTCCTTTTTTTTATTCTCCCTGAAAAACCCCTGTAAGGCTTTGCCATGATACCTACTTTTATCTCTCTCAATAAATTGTTTGCGCCCTCAGAAAGTCCTAAAACTGGCAGCACATTCCCTTAAGAGCTCATTGAGGCGACCGTATATATTCGTGTCCACATCCGCAATTTTGCATACCAAAGATAGAACATTGCGAACACGGACATCATAGGGCTGGTCGTTCTGTTCCCCAAAATTGCCATTAATCCTGTTCCAGCAGTCATCCCACCTACTTGAACTGTTGGGCTGCTACATGACTGTTGCTATACCGTCAGATGCTTGCTGCATTATATCTCTGTGCGACTAATTGTGCCATGCAACTTGCATTCATGTTTGATATGCTGTGTTGCACATATGATGGTGGAGGTCTGGAAAGGGTTAAAAGCACACAGCGCCGTCGCATGTGTTATACTTTTTCATGTTAGAAATCTTCCAAAAAATTCTCACTTATTGGGGTCAGACGGTGTTTAAACATGAAGAAGCAATGGCTTATTGTGAAGTTCAACCAGAGAGTAACATTAAACCAGAGTGCATTACCAAAGCATAGTACAATACCAGAAAAGGGTTAAAACTAGGAGGTCACGTTAGATACCAAATCAGAAGTCAGAGGCAAATTCACACACAGATAGAATTTCAGCAATCCAGAGTCCAAAGTGAAAGTAAAACTAAGCGTGTGAGGTGAGAAGACCAATCACAGCAGGGGTGCACCCAGCCTTTCTGCTGCCTGAGGCGAAAACTGAAACGGTGCCCTCCCCCCAAAATGCCAATTTCTTAACCTAACCCCTTTGACACAATTACAGTGCTTATTGCCCATTGCCCATTGCCCATTGCCCTTCTGCTGCTGTCACGACCCTTGGTCATGGTCGTGACTCTTGTGGCCGCAGGCAGTTGCCTGCGGTCTTGGTGTTGTTGTCAAGGTGAGGGCTATAGTATGTTGCCTCACCTGTGGTTGCCGCTGGCAACATTGGGTATGTGGCAGCAGAGCAGCCTGAGCGGTGCTAAGCAGCTTGCTGCAGTAGGCATGCGGTTGCACCTGGCAACCTCTCTTATAGGTGTGCCTTTTATCAGTGTGCACGGGGTGCTATATGTGTTGTGTGCACTTCCCCTTTAAGTTGATGTTTTCCCTTCCCTGGTGTTGGAAGGGTTAACTTCCTTCCTAGTGTGCATGTGCACTGGGTGTGTCTGACTGTGGGTGTGGCTACTTGGCCCTATAAAGCCTCAGTTGAAGGCAGTAGTCAGAGAGGGTGCTTCAGCCATGCTTGCTGGAGACAGCCTCCTGGTTATTTACCATCTGCCAGTGAGGGCCACCCTGGTGGTCATAAAACTTTGTGTCTGGTGTTAGTTTATGGTTTATGTGTTATTGCAGCATATGGTTTACTGGGTTCCCGTGTGATGTCTGTTGTGTGCTGTGTCCTTGGTGTTGGTTGTGGATAACAGCACTTGCACGTGGGTTCCAGTTTGTGTGTCTGTGGCAGGTAAGTGTGGTACTAGTCTCACTTACCTGTCAATGCCATATGTCTGTTTATGTTTCCCCTTTCGGTGTAGCTTGGCCAGTGAGACTCCTGTTCCTCCGTGTCTAGGAGGAACGGGTCGTCTTACCCTTCTCCTAGTCCAGGGCCACCCTGAGGGCGAGCAGGAATATTAGGTTCCGGAGTATGAGCCCTCCTACCTTCAGGGTTGGCTCATACGGATAGGAGACAGGGTCAGAATTAGGGATGTGTAGGAGGTGACCAGCTCCCTAATTCTCTGTCCTGGCCTTGCAGCGACTCCATCTGCTGATACCGCACGGCTGAGGGTTTTCCCCATCCTCAGCCGTGACAGCTGCCTCCCTCTTGCCCTGACCTGGTGCTGCCTGTGGCGATCACCTCACCGGGCCTCATAGGTGGTGCACCCCTGAATCACAGGCAACTGTGGAGAGCAGTTGCCTGTGTAAGTACTCCGCTGTCAGGAAGCATGTGACGCCTACATCGAGCATGTGACATGTGCACCATCATTTAAATGTTATTTCATTTTTTTATGTATTGTAATACACTGTATAGTTGTGTAATCAAGACTCTGCCCCTGTAGGAAGCTAGGTGATGGACTTAGGTCCACCTCTAGTTCAGTCAGTGAGAGTAATATGTTAGCTGAGGAAGTGAGAGGAGCTACATGTGCTCACTCCTTGGAGCTTTACATCAAGAAAGTCATTGCTACTTTACAGTACTCAGGAGAGAAGGAGAAAAAAAAAGAACAAAGAAGGTTCAGAATCTTCCATGGCCGCGCATTGGATTCATTCAGTAAGGTATTTTCTGTTTAATGCTGATAAATACTTTACTGCAGTGAGGCGAACATTGCTTATACACTCCTCCACACTTTGACATGGCTCTGGCCAGTTTCCTAAACCAGTACCTTTCAACTGGGAATTAAAGATAGGTATGCAAGAACCTTATTGCCTACTGTCCAAGGATCCCATATTTTAAGGAAACGGTCAGGGGTTCCCCTATGTTCGTAAACAAGCTTGTATAGCCCTAGATCACAGTTGACTAACTGCATCCAGAGTTGTTTAGTGGGTATTTTAGGGGTCTTCCAGTTCAGAAGGATGGTTTTCCTTGCGTACTATAGAAGCAGCCTGTATAGTTTCCTACCATGTTTTGTGGGGATAACATCATTGACTATTCCCAACAGACTTGTCTTTGGCGTGCAAATATCTGGAAATCCTAGTTTAGTGTTTATGTAGGCATGTACCTCTACCCAAAATTGGGATGGTCAGGCATTGAGTAATATTTCCTTGTTTGGTCTCGTGGGGGAGTGACTGCTTGGTTTGAATGTGCGTCCGTGTGACTGGGATGGAACATTTTGCATATACTATTGAGGTTTCACTATCAATTTCTTTTCGAACAGAAATTACCTGTACATTTAATTCTGAATAAGGACATGGACTTTGCTCAGGGGAAACCCCTAGTTTACATATACAAATGTGATTGTCTGTGTACTGTTATACCTTGAAAGGTTTGTTTTTCTCTTTGAAAATTTAATAAATAGATTCTAAAAAAAAAACAACCTTATTGCCAGCCATAGATTCTGCACAGAGAGAGAGAAAGAGACTTTGGAATTATAGAGAGGAGGAGTACTACAGTTCCAATCTTTGCTTGTATCCATACATTGCTTTGAGGAAAATGGATTCATATTTACTGTCAGCCATGTCCCCACACCCACCATTTGCTGAAAGGTAGCAGAGGTAGAGAGCTCCACAGGGGTCCAGTCTTCAAGCAAGCCACTTGTTTACAAATTCACACGTCCTCCAGTCAGCCAGGAACCCAGCTAATCAAATTGGAAAAGCGTCCCTGCAGGGGGTCTAAGCCATTCCCCAGTTCAATTAAATCTAGCAGACAGCATGGAATTGGCGATTTATAAGGAATTATGAATTGCCCAGCCATCACAGGCACAAACCGGATACATTTTTGTGTCCCTGTGGCCACGACGAACAGGCCCGTGGTCTTAGTGTGTTGGTGGGAGGCCAGGGAAGGGAGATATACATATCTCCCCACAGAAACCCAATAATCGTACCATGCTTGGACTCTAATTGTAGCCGGAACCCAGGCGGATCCATTGGTCCCAGAACCAGGGCCGGACTGGCCTGCCGGGAAAATTCCTGTTAGGCCGGTAGCCCTGACTGCCGCATGGCCGGCCGCAGGCGACAGCAAGGAGGATCCTTGGGCCCCTACAGGCAGCCCGCAGGACATGCCCACATCTATTCACGTGATTAGTTCCTCGTACAAGCTACGTCTGAAACGCCCCACCCCGAACAAGGCGGTGTTAGTGGATGGCCTGTCTGGTCATGTGAGGTGTGCCGCAGCTTGTGTCCTGATGACATCACAAAAGGTTTAATGTGCTTTCCCGGCGACTCGGGAGCGAGTGTTCGCCGGCGGCATGGAGACAGAGGCTAGGGAGGTGAGAACGGGAGTAGGGATGGAGAGGGTTAATGCACTTAACGGGAGAGCAACAGGGGGCGGCTCTCCGTGCAGCCTGTGTGCTATGTATCTGCACGTTTCCCTCTTGCTGTGTCAAGGCTACGAGGGATTGGGGGAATGTTACTAGATCCTGGTCTGCAGGCCGCTGCTGCACTACAAGTACCATCGTGTCATACTGCATGTGACATCTGCAGCATGCTGTTGCTTGAAGTTCCAAAGATTAGCTGCTTGGACATGAATGAATAACAATGGCATGTAGCTGCACTTTGGGAGGTTCATTACATCAGTTCTGAGATTTTGGAGATCAGTCCCTCTACTGGGGTCCTGCATCCCCCACCACCTGCTCTGTGCCATACATGAGGACTTCTGGTGACCAGGAGCAGATCTTTCCTTATATCCTATCTCTGCAGGCGCCACTCTGGGTTCTGGCTTCTAATCACTGATGGAAATCACTGATCAAACACTGATGTGTGATAGCGGTGATATGATTGTGTGACACCGGCCTACGCTGTATAAGGCCGTATGCACGCTCCGTCCACAGTCCTCCGATACCGACCGTGTGTGTCCTGCACGCCCCCCCACCCCATGTTAAAAATGCCTATTCTTGTCTTCAGAAAGGACACGCTCTAGCTCTTTTGCAGAACGGATTTACGGATGTTGTGTGCTGGGGCCTAATGGAAAGCTCTGCATATATTAGTGTCTCAAGTCCTCACTACCTCTGCTTGCTGTCATCAGATCAGTGGGTGCATGTGCAGATGTAGGGATTGTCACATACTCATTGCAGCAGTTTTGCAGACTGTGTGGCTCGGTGTCACAGGTCAGCCTCTTCTGTATACCCTCTGTCTAGGCTGGCCTCATGTCATGTGACCTTTAGTGGGAAACAGAACTGCTTAAATGCCCATCTAGGGGCAGAACTGACCTCACTGACTAACTCGGTCTTATGGATACCAGGGTTTCTAGTTACCTGCCCGACCTTACGTGAATCCTCAGATCATGTTGGCGGCTATCCTCTAATGGCTGTATTACACCAATAGATTTCTGTCCAATCAGACCAATAGCTGGTGAGTATAACAAAAGATCTGTGTGTGTAAACTGCCATCTGACCAATTATTGATGACAAAATCAGTCTGTTGGTGTAATACAGCCCTAACTCTTTGTCTTGGCACTGTTTTTATACAAGGTATAAACAATTCTGTGAAGGGAAAACTTGGCAGCTTGAGCCGGGCATGGTTGCCAGGCATCGTTCTGTTTACCAAAGCGCCTAAACCAAAGAATCCATTAAAACACATGATTTTGTGATGCCCAATTTCTTAAAGTGGTAGTAAATCTAAATATTGGATTTCTTGTGTTGCTGGCGATATGAAGGCTGGGGAGCGACTGACCTGGGATGCCTCCATCTTTACTTTATTTCATTGCTGAGATCCTTGCACCTACATCTAGCTGCCTGTAAATATATAAGCTAGGTAATTTAAGATCAGTGACCCCTTAAAGGGGTTGTCCAGGCTCAGAGCTGAACCTGGACAGACCCATAATCAGCACAGGACCGCACAGTGTGCTGTATGATGTGATATCACACGTCATCAGCGCTGCTGCGTGACTGGCACATCCGACGGCGCGTACTTTTAGTTCAGGCGGGAGCGGCTGCAGAGCACGGGTGCCATTGTTCAATGCTTACTAGGACTGCCTGCCATCCACGATTCCACGCTGCTGGTCCAGGCCGTCCAGTGCTTGAAGAGCCAGCAGAATTAGCACTCAGGTTAGCACATATCCTACTGCCCCAGATACTTACAGGAGGACTACATATCTGAGTATAAATTAAATATGTACTAAGTTGAAATAACCTAGGCATCATCTGGATAAATGTACAGCTGGTATAAATTATAAATCTTTAATGGACCATGCTGGTATAACCTGGGTACCTCTTGTATATAATGCTATATGTATAGTTGGTATAACCTGGGTATCTCCTGTATATAATTATATATGTAAAGCTGGTATAAGTTATACATCTTCTTGTATACAGTGATACTGATATGGACCATGCTGGTATAACCTGTGCATCTCCTGTATATAATTCTGCATCTCCTGGATATATGTAGTGCCGGTTAAGTTATACACTGTATACAAGAAGACGTATAACTTATACCAGCTCTACATATATAATTATATACAGGAGATGCCAATGTTATACCAGCATGGTCCATATCACTATATAAAAAAAGATATATAACTTATTCCAGCTGTATATATATATATATATATATATATATATATATATAATTATATACAGGAGATGCCCAGGTTATACCAGCATGGTCCATATCACTACTATATAGAAGAATACGTATAACTTATACCAGGTGTACATTAATAATTATATACAGGAGATGCCCAGGTTATACCAGCATGGTCCATATCACTATATACAAGAAGATGTATAACTTATACCAGCTGTACATAGTATACTATATTATACTAGCTAGTTTAGTATAACATTTCGCTCTTTTTACCTCAAATGTTTTATTTGCACTTTTTTCCCCCTCAAGTTTTTTTTTGCACTATTCATCAACTACTGGTTTTGTGTGTGTTGAGCAACTAATATAAAGTAAGAGTTTGAAACTGTGTCTTCAATTCTTTAAAGTAAAGTTCTTTGATTATTCTTAGTTCTGACCCAATTGGATGGGATAATGGTCTACTGTAGTGTTTCCCTACCAGGATGCCTCCAGCTGTTGCAAAACTACATCTCCCAGCATGCGCTGACAGCCAAACGCTGTCTGGGCATGCTCAGAGTTGTAGTTTTGCAACAGCTGGAGGCATCCTGGTTGGGAAAAGCTGGTCTACTGTGATAATATGAACAATGGGGGTTCTACAAAAGAGCTATTGTGGGGAAAGGTTCATTCGTGTTTACACAGGTTTTTTAAAATGAATGCTTTCCTCTTTTCTAAACAAGTAAATAATGACGCAATGCTGTGTGGCTGGTATGCAACTTTTTCCAGGGCTGGTTTTTATTCCCAATCCGGCCCTGCCCAGAACCATCTACCTGTGACCTTCTGGTCTGGAGCTATAAACCCTAAAGGGTTTTGTGGGTCATTTGCTGCCAGCCCAGAAGAGGGGGAGTGGATCCTTCCCAGAGGCGGGAAGAGGAGGGACTGTCTATAGTTTGAAAGGCTTGTGCCAGCAAGCGGGCCAGTCTTTCTCTGAAGGAGGGTCATATCGTGCCATGTGTTTAGAGATACCTGCAACCAGCTGACATCACTGCCCTCCATGTGACTAAAGCCAAGGACTAATCATAAACTAAAGAAACTACCCGGTAACTGATTCGTACTCTGTGTAATCCTGTTTGTACCATATTACCCGTATTTGTAACCTCAGACCACTGTATATATTTCTTGTGTATATTGTGTTATCTAGTGTGCCCTTAAGGCGATTAAATATTTAATTTAATCTTGTGCTGTCTTGTATCTTGATCACGAATCCCCACGTCCGTTTTTCGGCCTAGTTATAAGCTACCGCGGGTTGGTTTTTCACCCTATATAATCCCGTTAGCAGACTGGGCTTATATCAAACTAAAAGCTAGTGGCAGTATACCCAGGCTGAGAAAGCGCTGTTTCACTGTGGCAGTGAAAAGGCTCTCTCAGCTTGTTGCCTCTCTGTGCCCACGTGGACAGGAGGTGTCTGTGTAAACTGTACCAAGATGACCTTACATGCTCCTCCAGGAAGGCGTAACATCACGTCTTGGTAACCAGGGTCCATACCGCGTCTTGTGAGCTCGACGTAGTTGACGTCAAGCGGGCACGAGGGGTGTTATCCCTCACAATTGCTATTAGGTAAGATTTACACTGTAAATTGTTTGGAACTGTGTTTGATGATATCGATTTATTACAACTGGCCTGGTTACTGACTTTAGCACCTTTCGCTGGCCACAACACCTATATCTCCTGTCTTGTACCTGTACAACTAGGGTGCCCACTGGCTTCACCTCAGAAAGACGGACCTCGACGCCCATGCCACCAAACTAATAAACCACGCCCACCTCTGTGATGCCACGACACCATCGCCGGACGGGGGGGAAAAAAAAAAAAAGGAAGTAGAGGGAAGAAGTTTCTGAATGGAAGGTGAGCTGGGGGCAGACGGGGGTGCTTCTCTCCCCCTCAGTCAGCCACAAGGAGCCATGTCTGCAGCTCTAGTGACTGACTGGGGGTGAGAGAAGCCTTAGTCAGTTGCTGAAGCTCACGCTCTGACAGCGCAGTGCTGCTGTCTGAGCGTGAGGTACTGCAAGAGTGGACATGTCTGGGTCCGTCCAGGTCCTGCACTGAACGGAGGAGAGGGAGCCAGAAAACCGGACTGTCTGGCCTAAAACCGGATGTCTGGCTACCCTATGTACAACACTCATAACACCAAGGGCACCCTGTCCACTTCTAACAGCTAATTGGTGGGGGTCCTGGAAGTCAGAATTCTTCTGATCTGATATTGATGATGTCACAATACAGGGCTGCTCACAGTGAAGTCAAAGTACAACAGAGATAAGTATAACAATTGCAAGCAAGATGTCACACAAGTAAGTGCAGCCCTAGTCTCTCCCAGATCCCTATTCCTACCTACTTGCACCATGACCCTATTAGTGACCCACAACTGGACGACAGACCCCATAGTGAGTAAGTGCAGGGAAAGATGCAGACAGACAGAACAGAGGACTAGGAAGAATGGGTGAGGTCAGACAAGCTGAGTCAGAACCAGGAGGATGCAATAATACCAAATTGCCAGAGGCAGAACTCAGTGAGGAGGAAAGCCAAGGGCCTCACCGCATGCTGGGCGCTCCCATGTGACCAGCGTGAGGATGTCCTGAAGCCTTGGAGAGCAGCTGAATCACAGTAAGCTAGAATGCCGGCCTACTTTTCCTAGCAACAGGACACTGCAGCTGATCCAAAGCAGCAGTGGCAAAGGAAACTGAATACCTGTCACGGATGTTGTAGGGGAGAACACCAAAAGACAACAAGACGGAAGGGAAAATACACTAGGCCTCACCGTTAGGGAAGGAAAAAGGTCACCACCTATAAAACCCTGCTCCTGGCACTAACTTCTATCCGTATGGGCACCTCTCGATGGTAGAGATGCCCATACACAGGAACCTAGAAAACCCTGGTGGCCCTCGGATGCCCTAGACTTAATGACAGGGCAGAGACAACCCACTCCTTCCCTGGTGAAGGAACCAGCGTCTCACTGAGGCCTAGTAAACAACAGAGATGGGGGAGGGGGGGAATACAAAACACAACAAGCGGAACACTTAACGTCTAAGGATGACGGATGATCAGGACTTCAACTAGAACCACACTCCAGCTCTTCTAACAGCAAATGAAGCTATCCAGAGCAAGGAGTGATAGGTGAAGTCAAACTAAATAGGGGAGGTAAAGGTCACATGATCCACACCTGAACAGGAGGTGTGGACATACAAGCAACACAGACAAAGTGAAACCAAAAGAGGCTGTCAGATCACTAATGAGCAGATAATCTTTCAGACCTTCTCAAACCTGTCACCAGTGTGACAATAACTACCAAATAACTCCTTTAAAGACAGAGGTGCAAATGTCCCTCCCATTGTACAAACACAGCCTCTAAGTCTTCACACATGCCTACTCCTGTGTACGTGCTCTAGTAGCTGATGAGTGGCATGGAAGCTGATAAGAGGCATGGGGTCTTATAGTAGGCATGGGGTCTCAAAGGAGACATGGGGTCTGATAGGAGGCATGGGGTCTGATAGGAGGCATGGGGTCTGATAGGAGGTATGGGGGTTGATAAGAGCCATGGGGGCTGATCTGAGGACTGAATGAGGGTCTTATTTAGATTGGGGGTCTTATCTGAGGTCCGATTGGGAGTTATTCACATTGGGGTCTGAGCTAAAGTCTTATTGGGGTCTTATTAACATTGGGGGTCTGATTGGGGTTGTCAGCTGAGTTCTAATTAACATTGGTGGTCTAATTGGTGGTCTGACCTGCGGTCTAATTTTTTTTTTTTTTCTTATTGTCCTCCTCTAAAACCTAGGGGCGTCTTATAGGGTGAAACATACTGTACATTAATACACTGAAATGCGCTGAAAATTCCCAATTACAAATGGCAAATTGAGGGGGTAATTGCTCAGTGCTTGCCGCAGAATTTATGCTATCGACTGGCTGATTATTCATACAAATTCTTGCAGGCTTTTTGTAGTGTTAAACTTGCCAGCAAGCTGTATGAAACACCTCTGAACTCAGCGACCAGTCCCTTACTCTCTGTGCTAAGCTTTCCCTGATAAAACCCTAAAATCTACCCAATTACATCTCCCTATAGTGTCTCTAGTAATGCTAAATTAGTGGTTTGTGCCTCTGTAATAGCTTTTTGGGAGACACAGCTACAGCACATGCTATCAGAATGCAAGCTGAGAACAGATTGGTGTGTAATTGGTGTTCTCAGCAGAAGGACCTGTCAGAATTCTGCCGCTGATTGGTTGATCAGGTTGTCTGTCAGCCCCTGAGCCAATCAGGGCAAGCCCTGCTCCCTCCCAGGGTCATGTGATTCTCCAGCTTCGTCCCTATCGTTTTCCCTGCCATTTGTCACAGTAAAATAGCACTGGGCACTGTTGTAGTGTCCCACTAGGTACACTACAAGGGTCAATTGGGTAACGTGTTACTTCTGCTCACAAGGGACAGTAATGTATTTCCTGTGTGTTTTTGCATTGGTATATTTCCCCTGTTATATGATTATCAGGCCTAGTGGGGTGTAGTTTAGCATTCCAGACACTAGAGGGAGATAGGGAGCCCCTAGTATAAATGTCCAGGCCCAGACAGGGAGGGGTTAGGTCATAGTCAGGAGTCTGTGAAGACAGAAGTGAGAAGGCACCAGCCCAGGATATGCTGAGGGCCTCCTCCTGACATGCAGCTGTACAGTCCTGGTTCCTAGCTGCACCAAGAGGCTAGAAGGAGTACAGCCTGCTTGGAGACCGAGTGTATTCCAGGGGACTCGAGGAGTCACCTCGTCAGCCTGAAGCTCCTGAGGCTAAGCTTAGCTCAGTTGAGATACCCCAGTAGTAGGAGAGGACCTCCTGGGAGCAACCTGCAGTTTCCCTGCCAAGAGAGGATCATACAACCAAGTGCAGATAAGTACCCTGATGGACAGAAGTACTATAAAGTGAAGAGCAAGGGTCTATACTGGAGGAAGGAATTTATACCAAGGATTTAAGCCAGCACTTAGGCACCCGGGCCTTGGGATCCAGCCAGCTAGAGTAGCTGAGGGGATAGAGCAGCATTGCACTGCAAAGCATTAACTGTTTGCCCTCCAAGTATCTTGCATGATTAATACCTGCCATCATTGTGAAGTAAGCCTGCTTGGGACGTATTGTTCAAGGGACTGCATCATCATCATTAACCACTGTAATTGACTGTACAAAGTTGGACAGTTTTCAAGTTAAGCAACGTTTGGTTCACCATAAAATCTGTGTACCTCAATTACTATTCCTACCAACTGGTGTGCCACCGTTACAGGCACTGGCGTCATGATCCTTAAAGGGACCTTGCCTCAGGCACTCTAAACACCTGCAACATCCAGGTCACCTCACCCAACATCAGGCCAGGTCTCTACACGCAGAGTGTGCCCCAGAGGAACTAGTGTCTGCCACTCATTCACTGCTGCATGCCTGCCCAGGGTCCTCCAAAAAGTGAGTAACCCTCGATTGCCCATACTGTGACCTCACTGTCGCTATACCCTGCAGGTCTGGCGTGCTGCACTGTTTTTGCACAATTCATCTGAATCAAATTGCAAAACTTTGGATTCACTTGGCAGATGAATTTATGTGATATTCAAAACAAATTTGCTTAGAATCGATTCACTCAATCTCTAAATGGTATGTGTTACTTATGTGCTGTGGTCTTATTCTGCTGGGAAATGCTGGCTAGGACATCACAAGGGAAGGTACTGCACTAAGGGTAAAACTACCTGTGTGCACAGGCCCTTGACATAGCTGTATAATGTTAGGAATGTTGTAGGCAGTCTGTGATGGCATATTGCCCCTCTGGGGTAGTCATATACTTTGGGCAGGATGTGATGGACATTGTAGATGAGCTGCATTAGTGATAGTGGAGAACGGACTGTGGATATATGAACTGCACTATTGATATTACATTGTATGATATAAATGCATGCACTGTGAATATGTGTGTTGTTGGCAACACGGAGGTTATGCTGAAATCTACTGACCAAATGTATTATTTCTATTTGAGAATAAAAGTGAGTGCAAAGGACATTTTTTGAAACAAGTGACTTAATTTTTCTAATTTATTCAGGTCCTGAAGCTGTAGAGAGCACATTGTGAGCACATGGATGGAAGGACATAAACAGAAGGGCAATCTAACCACATGCTCAGAAACAAAAGTGCCTGAGACTAGGGTTTTGTAATTGTGTGGGAAACAAAACCAGCAATACTCCTGCTACTAGCAAGCAGCTAGTGGATGTGATTGGTATTAGTACAACACTCCAGGGACTAGCTAGGGCATCTAAAGCCTACTATTGCAGAGGAGTTGAGATCACAGCAGATGGCTCAGATGAAGCCACCGGGTCTGTTCATCCTAGAAGTAACCAAGAACTTTATAATAGTCCTATACCCAAGACCAGCCAGCCTGCAGCCTGTAAGCAACACTGGAGACTGTGTGCACTTTGTAGAGACAGAGGGTCAATACCGATTAGAGTCTGTCAAATGCAGCTTTAGGACACATCATCACAGAGGACCAGTGAATTGCTGGCGCAGTGCAGGTGACAAAGGATGGGATGTCACACTTCTGTCCAACTGTGGAATGGATGGAGTGAAGATGGGAGCCTCATTGCTGGGAGCAGCATTCAGTAGCATTTTTTCTTGAATTTGAATATTTTTCCTGGCCCTCACTATGACATATTTAATTTAAAATATGTTGCCCCATGAAAGACCGGTAAAGTTCCCCTTGTCTAAGTTATAGCTCTGTCTGCCTGATTCCTTATATTATCTTAGAGTGGGGTGACACATACACAACACCGGGCCAAAAGGGTTGTAAAATTGTCTGACCCCCTCATAGCTGCAGCTAATTTTATGTTCACATCTGTATTCATATTTCCATGCTGCACGCTGCACACATTTATTGTTATTTTTGATGGATTCTGTGACGAAGCCTCCAATGCAGATGTTACAAATCCTAAAGAGTAGGACATTTTTCTGTCTTCTGTATTTGCTGCAGGATTACATTACTCTCATATAACACCTTTTAATGGCTAACATAAATAGAAGCAGTGATGTTGTATAACAAGCTATGGAGACAACTCGGGTTTGCATAATACAACAATGTCTGAAGAAACAACTATATATATATACACACACACAAAAGAGACATTCAATCAATACCTATTTGAAAAACAGCAGAATATCAGGAAGAAGCTTGAGAATGAGTCCTTACAGATAAGCGGTGTGAAAGTTTTATGGTCTCTAAACAGATGTTAGCTCAGAGACCTGGTGACCCAACTATCTCTGGTGTACATTCTTTAGGCCTTGTAGTGCGCCATAAATCCTTGGGGCAAACTCAGTCCTGTTTTCAATGTGTCAAACATTGTCATAAATGTATATTCTCAAATTCTGCTGAATTCTATTTGAAATTGTGTTTTTTCATGTGCAGAGAATCAGGTATACAACATAGATCATGTGAATGTCCTAAGGATCTTATAGTCCTGCTGTGTGTTGGGAATCCAGATCTTACATGGGAGCAGGTTTTGCATCTCCTTACAATGCAGAGATAATGCTTCTGGAAATACATAAGCCAGGTAATCCAGAGAGGCTGATCATCTCAGGTGTAACCCTTACAACAACAAAAAAATCTCAGACTGGGTAGAGGGTGTTCTCAAACCATTGGTAGGGAATACAACAGTACACCACCGACTTTTTAAACAAACTGTCAACCATGGTTCTCCTCCTTAAAGACACCATCTTGGCCACCATGGATGTGGAATCCTTATATTCGAACATCCCACACGATGACGGATTAACTGCTTTTAGCTGAGCTACATTTTCAGGAACAAACCACAGACATGTGTGGCACAGTTTGTGTAATTAAGCAGCTTTTTTTCTAATTTTGGACAACCCCTTTAACTCACAGGTGGGCAACAAGCAGCTTAGGGCCTCTTGTGACTGTCGAATACTGTATTATAACTTCTAACTCCGACACACACCACAACGTACATTTCTGTCACAAACTGAGCCCGCTATAATGCACAGCAGTATAATACAGCCAGCACCCCTTAAATACTGGTCATTTAAGCCCTCAAATGCTTCAATCAATTCACGTCCCCACCTATCCCTTGGTTGAACTTGATGGACGTTTGTCTTTTTTCCAACCGTAATAACTATGCAATAGAGACTGCAGGACATATGGGCTTAGAAAGAGAGATGGGACTCCCTCTGCCTTCTGATCGGAGCCCCTGTGAAGAAATTGTGGGGCTATGACAGCCTGGGGCTCTCTGAAGGTTCTCATGCGTGTCATGGATAGCTGCCAGTGAGGCTGTGTCTGAGGCAATACAAATGTCTGTAATGCGGCAGGGCAGGGAGAGGTGTATCCCCTCCCTGTTCCCCTGATAGGCCGCCTAGTGCTGGCAGCCTATTAGAGGCCGGTGCAGGCAGCGCAATGATGTCATCGCGCCTCCTGAGCCAGCGAGGGACACAGGACGGAAGAGGCCTGCATCGCATCCTGGAGGAGGTAAGTATAAGTTTATTTATATTTTTTTATATGTAAAAATGACAATCCTGGCACATAAGGGGGGCTGCTGGGCTGGCACAGACATAAGGGGGGCTGCTGGACTGGCACAAACATAAGGGGGTCTGCTGGGCTGGCACAAACATAAGGGGGTCTGCTAGGCTGGCACAGACATAAGGGGGGCTGCTGGCACATAAGGGGGTATACTGGCTACTGGCACATAAGGGGGGCTGCTGGCACATAAGGGGGGCTGCTGGCACAGACATAAGGGGGGCTACTGGCACATAAGGGGGTCTTCTGGCACAGACATAAGGGGGGCTGCTGGGCTGGCACAGACATAAGGGGGGCTGCTGGCACATAAGGGGGAATACTGGCTACTGGCACATATGGGGGCTGCTGGCACATAAGGGGGGCTACTGGCACATATGGGGGGCTTCTGGCACAGACATAAGGGGGGCTGCTGGCACATAAGGGGGACTTCTGGCACAGACATAAGGGGGGCTACTGACACATAAGGGGGGCTTCTGGCACAGACATAAAGAGGGCTGTTGGCACAGACATAAGGGGGCTGCTGGCACAGACATAAGGGGGGCTGCTGGCACATAAGGAGGGCTACTAGCACATAAGGAGGGCTTCTGGCACAGATATAAGGGGGGCTGCTGGCACATAAGGGGGGCTACTGACACATAAGGGGGGCTGCTGGCACAGACATAAGGGGGGCTACTGGCACATAAGGGGGCTACTGGCACATAAGGGAGGGCTACTGGCACTTGATAGGGGGGCTACTGGCACTTGATAGGGGGGCTACTGGCACATGATAGGGGGGGGCTACTGGCACATGATAGGGGGGCACTCAGGCTACTGGCACATGATGGTGGGGGGCTCTTATTACTGGCACATGATTGGGGGGCATCTATGGGGGCACATCTTACTGGTACATGATTGGGGGCATCTATTGGGGCACTTATTAATGGCACATTATTGGGTGGCACTATAGGGACATCTACAGAGGCTAAAAAGAAGGGGTATTTTATATGGGGGGCTCTGTATAGGGGCATTTTATACTGGGACACATTATGGTGGGTACTGTGGGGAAGGGGGGAGAGGAGCACTATGGGGTCATCTACAGGGGCACTGAGAAGGGGTATTTTATATTGGCACATTATGGGAACATTAGCTCAACTGGGGGCATGACAAGGGGGTATGTTTTGCACATTATAAGGATAATTATTACTATTGGGGGGGGGCATTATGGTGGGCTTTATTACTCCCCCATGGTATGACCCCCTAGCAGCAGCCTCTCTCTGCTCTGCTATCCCTCTGCCCCTTAATCCTTATTATGAAATCTTTCTCATTAGGATAAAACACATCAGCTCTGTCGAGCCCCCGGCCAAAGTGTGGAAGTGGCGTCCGAGATCCCCAAGGGCCAAGCCAAGTAATTGTAAGTTTTCATGTGAAATATGTTTATGTTATACACACATAGCCTACACTGTGCCACACAATATACAGTATACCTCTACACTGTGCCACACAATATACAGTATACCTCTACACTGTGTAGGGGTTAGGCTCCATTCACACGTCCGAGTTTTTTTGACACTCGCCCTGAGAGAAATTTTACCTGGAAACTGCACTGCTGTGGGTCAACTTTTTAATCTAGTTAGTAATTTCCACTACATTATATTAAAATAGAACAAACTGTGTAATATCCTGTTTCCTGTTTGCTTTACCTAGCTTTAGTTACTTCCCATTTTGCACAGACACTGAATTTTAATTTCATATTAGTTATGCATCTTGCAATTCACTTAAAAACTGCCATTGCATGGGTTTTTTGACAGCTACTTGAGCAATGTTCAGTGATCAACATATATCCTACATGGACCATGCTTCTCAGCATATGCCTCCCATCTGCTTTATGAAAAGGGAGGGAGGAATGAAACGTTCTAATGAAACATCACCTAGAGCATCAAAGACAAAAGCTTGTGTACGCACACATGAAAAGGATGCAGAACTTCAAAGGGCTACACTGAAGAATACAAATGCTACTTGTGCATACATTTGCATATAAGATTTTTCAGATTTAAATATGCAGAAATGAATGCATTTTTTTATTTTATTTTTTTACTTTTTAGATGTCAGCCCTTTTTTATTCCTAAAAAAAAAAAAACTAGAGTGGATTCTCTGCAGGTCAAAGAGCCCTTTCATGCTCATGCTGATTGGAGACATTTACAGCCTGGCATCAATGAGTTATCACTCATTAGTATAATTATATTCAACTTTACTGGAGTATATAAATCACTCTATCAGGAGTAATCTATGCAGAGGCAGACTTAATCATTTCGTTCACCCATTTACCTCTTCCAGTTAAAAATTAGACAATCAGGACAAATTGTTCTCAGCATATGTAGAAAAGTGCCACCTTCCATGGCTGTTATGGATCAGCAAAAAGTCTCATATTTTACCTTCTTTATTTTTACTATTTTATTGCTACTAATTTATTATTGTCATTTTTAAAGCTATGGAGTAAGACAGTCTAATGCCTCATTCACACGTCAGTGTTTTGGTCGGTGATTTCCATCAGTGATTTTGAGCCAAAACCAGGTGCAGCTCTAAACACAGAACAGGTGCAGATCTTTTCCTTATGCCTTATGTCTGTGGAGGCTCCATGCCTGTTTTCGGCTCACAATTAGGAATGAGTGAATCGACTTCGGATGAAACATCCAAAGTCGATTCATATGAAACTTCGTTCTAATACTGTATGGAGCAGGAGCTCCGTACAGTATTAGAATGGTTTGGCTCACGAGACTTTGTGTAATAACTTCATCAATTAATTTGTACTGTAAAAAAAAATGGCACCTTGCAACCGAACCCGAGTTTGGGAAATGTTTTTTTACAGTACAAATTAATTTATAAAGTTATTACACAAAGTCTCATGCGACTTTGCCAAGCAATAACTTCAGCTCATCTGAGCCAATACATTCTAATACTGTACAGAGCTCCTGCTCCGTACAATATTAGAACAAAGTTTTATGTGAATCGACTTTGGATGTTTCATCCAAAGTCGATTCGCTCATCCCTACTCACAATCACTGATGGAAATCACTGACCAAAACACTGACATGTGTTCATCAATTCCATTTCTTGATTTAGCTGCCTGCCGTTGAATCTGTAGCCAAGGGTTGTCAACAGTAAGCTAGAGGATGAGAAGGAACCAAAGTCAGGAGACAGAACACAAGATGATACTCTGAGTCCAACCACCAAGTGACAAATCCAATGGATGAGACAGAAGTGTAATTTAGGAACATGGCTGAGGTTAGGGTCAATCTCAATCAGAATAACCCAGAACAATTAGCCAAGCAAGAATGCACCTTAATCTGCAGGGAAGTAAACATGGCTGAGTTCTCCTTTAAATAGATTACCTGGGTGACATCAAGGGAAGAGCAAAGGTATTTGGTTGCCAAGCAACCTTATAAGGACACCTGCAGGAATCGCGGCCACCAGGGGGGACACATGGCAGGAGGGAGGAAAGATGAACATTGACTTTTACAAAAATACATTTTTACATGTACATGTAAACAGGTAAATGCAATATTTCTTCTAAGTTAAAAAATTATCTCTTAACATTTTCAAAGTGGACATATGTCCATCAGAAAATTCTTAGTGGGTAGTAGCGTATACATACATTAGGTAGAAGGTATTTGTATTTGTGAAATAAAAGGTTAAAATAACTTGAGTTGAATCAGGAATCTCGTTTATTAGGATTTATGTTGCTTTTATGTCAAGAGAATAACCTTTTTTTTCCCGTTTAAACCAACATGCGCCTGTATGTCATTCAATTAGCTCTTTTCCACTATCCTTTGTGCTCCATAAAAGAATGCATCAAGCCATTGTTTCTGCTATGTATTAATAATAATGCCCCTTTCAAAGTACTGCCCGGAACAGGCTTCAGAGGTAAAAAACGGCACAAGGGTAATCTTTATTTGTCAGGCTTTCAATCCGTAAATGAATTACATTACATGAAAGGAAAAAATGAGTCTTACAGGGAATCGAAAAGTTTCAATATTTGTTGTCCTTCGCTTTGAGATCAGTCATGCACAGAGAAGCTGGCACTGCCAGTCCGCATGACAAGCTCACAGCATTCACAGATTGATTAATCATTTTTCATCTGCTTTACTGCTTGCATTCCTAACCCTTCTCCTGTGACCGAGTCTCTGCTGGGTGGATCTGCAAGGAGAGCTTTTATTCCTATGAAAACAAGTCAACAGTTGTCATCATAAATCAAACACTATCTCTTCCATGCATCTATCCGCCCTCTTCTTAATTGTATGCTATGTTTATTTTATATGGTAAGAAAGGAACAGGATATTTGTTAATGTGGGAAATAGTTTAAAGGATGTACTTTATTGAATACATCTGAAGAGCTAAAGAGGTATACTGGTATTCAGAGATTCATGGCCTATCCTCAGGAAAGGCCATCAATATCAGATCGGTATATCAACTATGGTGGGTGGTAGGGCAATTATTTCAGTTGAGGCTGCAAAGAGGAACTATCTTACTAGCTCCAGCTTCTGGAAGTGTTTCACACACACAAGTCCGACTTTTTAACAAGCCTTGGATCATGACAAGAGAAAATAGCCAAGCCAAATATCCATCTGTGGACAGCAGACTTGATGCTGAGAAAGCTTTCAACATCAAGCATCAAGTGGAAGTATCTGTGGCATGTAATGCAGAAGATAGGGATCAGGGAGGCTTTTCTTTACTGAGTTCATGTCCTTTACTCTAACCCAGAGCAAATCAGGGGTTGTCAGACCCTTCTGCTCTGGGCAGGGGAATACGGCAGGGTTACCCCCTGTCGCCTCTCCTGTTTTCCTTGGCTAAGAAGCCCTGGCAAAATTATTGAGATTTAATTTGCATGTGGTGCAATTATGGAGAATGCAGATGACCTCCTGATATTTCTTAGTTATACAGAGTCCTACTGTCACAGTAGGTAAGATAAGGGAAGGAAACAGAACCCGACAAGGCAAACAAAATGCTAGGGAACAAAGGGGTCACCTCCTAGTAATCCCTAAAACACTTTCCCTAAGCTGCTATGCCCATGTGCATATCTCCATAGTAGATATGCACATGCCCACGTACCTAAGACTATAACACACTGAACCAAACCCTCAGCTGTAGGGAAGAGGGAAAGAGACACTCAGCTCCTTCAACAACCGAAGGAGCTAGCGTCACCCTAGAGGCCTAGTAAAAACAGACACAAAAGGAAAAAGGGAAAAATGACTTATTATTATTATTTATTATTAAGGTGCCATTCATTCCACAGCGCTGTACATATGAGAAGAGGTATACATGCACAATACAGACAATTGCACTAATCATAAACAAGACAAGTTAAAAACTGGTACAGAAGAAGAGAGGGCCCTGCCCGTGAGGGCTTACAATCTGCATGGTATGGGAGAAGGACACAGTAGGTGCGGGTGAAGTTGGTCATGGCGGTATAGAGGCAGCAGGGTCGCTGGTTGTAGGCTTGTCTGAAGAGGTGGGTTTTCAGGTTTCTTTTGAAGGATTCCACTGTAGGTGAGAGTCTGGTATGCTGGGGTAGCGAGTTCCAGAGTATGGGGGATGCACGGGAGAAATCTTGGAGTCGATTGTGGGAAGAGGCGATAACAGGAGAGGGGAGAAGGAGATCTTGTGAGGATCGGAGAGTGCGTGTGGGGATGTATCAGGAAAGTAGCTCAGGGATGTAGGGAGGGGACAGATTATAGACGGCCTTGTATGTATTTGTTAGTACTTTGAAGTGAATTCGCTGGGCAATGTGGAGCCAGTGAAGGGATTGGCAGAGGGGAGAGGCAGAGGAGTAATAGTGTGAGAGGTGGATTAGTCGGGCAGCAGAGTTGAGGATAGATTGGAGGGGCGCGAGAGTGCTAGATAGAGGGCCACAGAGTATTGAAGTAGTCTAGGCGGGAGATGATGAGGGCATGTACAAGCATTTTCGCTGATTCAAAGTTAAGGAAAGCACGGATGTGGGAGATATTTTTGAGTTGGAGGCGGCAGGTGGTTGAAAGGGCTTGGATGTGCGGTCGGAAGGAAAGGGCAGAATCCAAGGTCACTCCAAGGATATCCAAGGTAGTGGACTTGGTTGACCGGGGAGAGTGTGCAGCCATTGATTGTGATAGATAGGTATGTTGGGGGGGGGAGCAAGATGGGGGAAAGATGATGAATTCTGTTTTATCCATGTTAAGTTTTAGAAAGCGAAAGGCGAAAAAGGATGATATAGCAGGTAGACATTGTGGGATTCTTGATAGTAAGGTGGTGATGTCTGGACCAGAGAGATAGATTTGTGTGTCATCAGCATAGGAGTGATACTGAAAGCCATGGGACTCTATGAGCTGTCCCAGGCCAAAAGTGTAGAAAGAGAAGAGCAGGGGTCCTAGGACAGATTCTTGTGGGACACCAACAGAGAGGGAATGAGACGAGGAGGTGGTGTGGGAGTAGGAGACGCTAAACGTCTGGTCTGTGAGGTATGATGTGATCCAGGAGAGGGCCAGGTCAGTGATGCCAAGAGATGAGAGAGTTTGCAACAAAAAGGAGTGGTCAACAGTGTCGAAGGCAGAGGACAGGTCAAGGAGAAGGAGGACAGAGTATTGTTTATTGGTTTTGGCTGTTAGTAGGACATTGGTGACTTTGGTAAGGGCAGTCTCAGTCGAGTGGTGGGGTCGGAAGCCAGATTGTAGGCGGTCAAAGAGGGAGTAGGAGGAGAGGTGAGAAGACAGTTCAGAATGGACATGTTGTTCAAGTAGCTTTGAGGCATACGGAAGAAGTGATATGGGGCGATAACTGGACAAAGAAGATGGGTTAAGTGAAGGCTTTTGGAGGATGGGTGTAATGGTAGCACGTTTAAAAGCAGAGGGGAAGACACAAGAGGTTAGTGATAGGTTGAAGAGATGAGTTAGAACTGGGATAAACACTGTGGTGAGGTTAGGGATGAGGTGGGATGGGATTGGGTCAAGTGCACAGGTGGTCAGATGAGATTTGGAGAGTAGAGTGGAAAGATTTTCTTCTGTAATGGTAAAGAAGCGGGTTTTGGGAGAAGAGGATGGAGCAGTTGTGTAGAGGGTCTGTGGGGACTGTGTAGTGAAGCTTTCTCTGATGTTGACTATCTTTTGTTTGAAATATTTGGCAAAGTCCTCAGCTGAGAAGAGAGGAGAGGGTGGGGGCTCTGGGGGATGGAGTTAAAAGTGTTAAAAAGTTATTTAGGGCTGTGGGACAGAAAAGATATGCGGTGAAATGATCTTTAGAATGGGATTTCTTCCATCGCTGCTCAGCAGCCCTGGAAGCTTGTCTGAGTTATTTGGTCAGGTTGGTGTGCCAGGGTTTTGTTGTGTGTGAGGGGGTAACAGTGTCCAGAGCTGTAATTATTGTGGTGTTATATAGGGTGGTAGCAGCATCTGGGTCTTGGAGGGAACAGATGGTAGAGAGTGGGAGAAGAGAGTCAGAAAGCAAGCGAAAGTCGAGATGTTTAAGGTTCCTGCGGGGGTGTGCTAGTGTGTAGAGCGGGGGAGCAGCAGAAGAGACCAATGAAGAGAAGGTGAGTAGGTTGTGGTCAGATAGGGGGAGAGGCGAATTAGAAAGGTTAGATAGGGAGTAGAGGCGGGTAAAGATAAGATCCAGAGTCTGACTATGTCTGTGGGTGGGAGCTGAAGACCACTGTGATAGGCCGAAGGAGGAAGAAAGTTATAGGAGTTTAGAGGTGGCGGAGTGGCAGGTGTCAATAGGGATGTGGAAGTCACCCATGATGATAGTGGGGATGTCGGCCAGAAAGAAAGTGTAGTAGCCAGGTGTTAAAGTGGTCAAGAAATATGGTGGATGGGCCTGGGGGGCGGTAAATGGTGGCTACTTGAAGGTTGGAGGGAGAGTAGATGCGAACAGAGTGTACTTCAAATGAGGTGAGCGTCATCTAGAGATGTGTTGGAGCAGACGATCCACCAAACTTCCAGCGCTCACAAAAGGCTGAACTATAACCCACAAAGGCTATAGGGAGAGGGAGGAATAAATAGCCTCACCAATTACCTAAAGAACAACACCTGGGAGGAGGTGGGATTCAGTTCAAACCCACAACAAAACAAACTGTCAGATCGAGTCACGTGCAACGACTCTGACAGATCTCCTTAGAATACGCACAGGGCAGGGCGTGACAGTACCCCCCTCTACGGGTGACCTCCGGACACCCAGGTCCAACTTTATCCGGGTGTGCCCTGTGAAAGGCATTGATAAGGCGGCTAGCATTAACATCGGTAGCTGGAACCCACATTCTTTCCTCTGGACCGTATCCCCTCCAATGCACCAGGTACTGAAGGGAACCCCGAAGAACACGTGAGTTGAGAATTCTAGAGATCTGAAACTCCAGCTTACCATCAACCAAAGGAGGAGGCAAATGAGATGGTTCCACAGGTTCCACATATTTCTTTAACAAGGACCTGTGAAACACATTATGGATCTTCCAGGCCTGAGTAAGTACCTGACGAAACACCACCGGATTAACAATGGCCGAGATTTTGTAAGGACCAATAAATGTTGGACCCAATTTCCAAGAGGGTACCTTCAGCTTAATGTTTTTAGTGGACAACCACACCAAATCAGCCACACACAGGTCCGGAGCAGTCATACGTCTCTTGTCAGCCATCAGTTTATATCTTTCACTCATTTATTTCAAATTAACTTGAATCTTCCTCCAGATAGATGACAAAGAGGAAGATAATCTCTCCTCTTCCGGTATCCCAGAAGATTCGGTCCCAGAAAAAGTACCAAACTGAGGGTGAAAACCATATGCGCCAAAAAATGGTTACTTATCAGTTGACTCCTGCCTACGGTTATTCAAGGCAAACTCAGACAAGAACGAGGACCACTCATCCTGATTCTCAGCAACAAAACACCTCAAATAGGTCTCCATGTTTTGGTCAGTGCGCTCAGTTTGACCATTTGACTGAGGATGAAAAGCCGAAGAGAAAGACAACTGACCCAAACGAGAACAAAACGCCCTCCAAAACCTGGAAACAAATTGCGTTCCCCTATCAGACACCACATCAGAGGGAATGCCATGTCATTTCACAATGTTATCAATAAAAACCTGAGGGAGAGTTTTCGCATTGGGCAAACCTGATAATGGTACAACATGAGCCATCTTGCTGAAGCGGTCCACTACCAACAAAATCACAGTTTTCCCAGAGGAACTCGGCAAATCAGTAATGAAGTCCATGGGCAAATGCGTCCAAGGACGAGATGGGATGGACAAAGGAAGAAGAGATCCTGGTGGCTGAGTGTTAGCCACTTTCATGCGTGCACAAGTCTCACAAGCTGCTACATAACCCTCAACACTTTTACGCAACCCTGGCCACCAGAATCTCCGGGAAATAAGATCTACAGTGGATCTACTTCCAGGATGTCCTGCAAGCACAGTATCATGATGTTCCTTGAACACCTTGTGCAGTTCAGAAGGAACAAAAAACTTGCCTGGAGGACAAGAATCAGGTGCCTCCTCTTGAGCCCCTAACACTTCCGTCTCCAGCTCAGGGTAAAGAGCGGAAAACACCACTCCATCAGCCAAAATCAGAGCGGGATCCTCCAACCCCCCCCCCCCCCCCCCCCGGAAAGCTATGTGACAACGCATCCGCTTTGATGTTTTTAATCCCAGGGTGATAGGTGACCATAAAATTGAACCTGGTAAAAATCAATGACCATCTAGTCTGCTTAGGATTTTAACGCTTTGCAGATTGCAGGTAAGCCAGATTCTTATGGTCAGTAAATACCATAATCGGATGGGTAGCCCCTTCTAGCCAATGACGCCACTCTTCAAAGGCCAATTTGATGGCGAACAACTCTCTATTCCCAACATCATAATTTCTTTTGGCGGCCGAGAGTTTCTTTGAAAAAAAAGAACACGGGCGCCATTTGCTAGGAGAGGGACCATGCGACAAGACTGCTCCGACTCCCACTTCTGACACGTCAACCTCCACAATGAAGGGTTGAGACACATCAGGTTGCATTAGAATAGGAGCAGAAGCAAAACATTTCCTAATAGCAGAAAAAGCCTGTAATTATTATTATTATTTATTTTATTATTATTTATTATTTAAGCGCCATTCATTCCATAGCGCTGTACATATGATAAGCGGTGCACATACATAACAGACAATTGTACTAATCATAAACAAGATGAGTTACAAACTGGTACAGAAGGAGAGAGGGCCCTGCCCGTGAGGGCTTACAATCTACATGGTATGGGAGAAGGACACAGTAGGTGCGGGTTGAGTTGGTCATGGCGGTATAGAGGCAGCAGGGTCATTGGTTGTAGGCTTGTCTGAAGAGGTGGGTTTTCAGGTTTCTTTTGTAGGATTCCACTGTAGGTGAGAGTCTGATATGTTGGGGTAGCGAGTTCCAGAGTATGGGGGATGCACGGGAGAAATCTTGGAGTCGATTGTGGGAAGAAGCGATAAGAGAAGAGGAGAGAAGGAGGTCTTGTGAGGATCGGAGAGTGCGTGTGGGGATGTATCGGGAAAGTAGCTGTAATGCCTCTTTCGACCAGACAGAGGAGTCAGCGCCCTTCCTAGTCATATATGTCAAAGGTTTGACAATGGTGGAATAATTCAAGATGAATTTTCTGTAGTAATTAGTAAATCCTAAAAACTACATCAGGGCTTTCTGATTCTCTGGCCGGTCCCATTCCAGTACTGCACAACCTTTTCAGGATCCATACAAAAACCGGAGGCAGAAAGTAAGTACCCCAAAAACGGCAGCTCCTGAACCGCAAACACACATTTTTTGAATTTAGCATACTATTTATTCTCCTGAAGGATCAGTAACACTTGTCTCAAATGATCCTGATGAGTCTTCATATCAGGTGAGTAAATTAGTATGTCATCGAGGTAAATAACAACGAACCTCGCCACCAAATGATGAAAAATGTCATTGATAAAGTGCTGAAAGACTGATGGAGCATTAGTTAAACCAAAGGGCATGACTAGGTTCTCGAAGTGACCCTCGGGGGTATTGAAGGCCGTTTTCCATTCATCTCCTTCCCTGATTCTGATCAGATTATAAGCTCCTTTTAAATCCAACTTAGAAAACACCTTGGCACCAACAATCTGATCAAATAGATCCGGAATCAAGGGAAGGGGATAAGGATCACGGACAGTAATAAGATTCCGTTCCCTGAAATCTAGGCTTGGTCTAAGGGATCCATCCTATTTCTTTACGAAAAAGAAGCCAGCAGCCATAAGAGACTTAGATGATCTAATATGTCCCTTTGCCAAACTCTTGGCAATATACTCCTGCATAGCTACTCTTTCGGGTTGAGAAAGATTATATAACCGAGATTTTAGAAATTTTGCTCCGGGGATAAGATTAACCGGACAATCATACTCTCGATGAGGGGGCAACTCCTGAGCTCCACCCTCCGAGAATACGTCTGAAAAATCGGAAAGAAACTGAGGCAACACCTTAGTGGACACCCCCGAAATAGAGGCACTAAGACAGTTGTTCATGCAAAATTCACTCCAAATTACTGATTTGTCTTGCTTGCCAGTCAATGGTTGGGTTATGTTTTATCAACCATGGTAAACCCAGAACCATCGGAGCAGGCAAACCTTTCATAACAAAGCAAGAAATAAACTCAACATGATAATCACCCACCCTCAAATGAATATCCTGAACAATATGAGTTAAACATGTTTGCGAGAGGGGGGCGGAATCTATAGCAAACACTGGTATCTCTTTGCTTAATGCGCTAGTTTTAAAACCATGACTCTGAAGAAATTGAAAATCAATAAGATAGACCCCTGCGCCACTGTCAACAAATACCTTTAACTCAAAATTTCCAGAGCCTAGCGCCACCATGCAGGCAGGAGGAATCGAGGACTGCAGGTAGGATAAGAATATGCCTGCTCTGATTCCCCATTCACACTACCAAGAGTAAGGGAGTTTTTTTTTTTTTTGAAGGAATCCCCTATTTATTTTTCATTACCACTTTGAGGTTTAATAAACGGGCACACATTAACGAATTGACCTTCTTTACCACAGAAGTAACACAGTCTATTCAGCTTCCTAAAATTCCAGAGCAAGAAGTAACCTGACCCAATTGCATTGGCTCGTCTCCAGCCCCTAATTCAAGTGTCATAGTTCCCCGAGGGACAGGAGGGACTGATTCTCCACCAGACAGCACCCCCCTGCCCGAGAGGAACCTTGCACCTCTCCCTAAAACGTCTATCAATCCATCAATCCAAAGACATGGCCACCTCCAAAGAATCAGGTTTTTCATGAAATGCAAGGGCATCTTTTAATCTCTCAGATAGCCCCTGACAAAACTGACTACGGAGTGCAGGATCATTCCACTCCGGGTCAGTCGCCCATCTTCTAAATTCAGCACAATACGACTCAGCAGTGCGTTCTCCCTGGCACAAGCTGCACAACTTAGATTCAGCCATAGAGACCCGGTCTGGGTCATCATAAATCCGGCCCAGGGCTCCTAAAAATTCATCCACTGAGTGAACCGGTCGGCAGAGAAAAAACCCAAGACTGAGCGTTACCTTTTAGCAGAGAAAAAATAATCCCTACTCTTTAGTTTTCATTTCCAGATGAACTCGGACAAAGACGAAAATACAATTTACAGGACTCCCTGAACCGAACAAAGTTATCACTTCCCCCGGAAAACCAATTAGGGAGAGCGACCTTAGGTTCAAGGCAGACCTGGTTTCTCCCAGCGGCGCCAGACGCCAAAGTACCCTGACACCGTGCAACCAAATTGCGGAGGTCAGCTACCTCCAAAGACAATCCCTGCATGCGATTAACAGAACAAGACAATGCAAACAAAAAAAGGGGTCAACTCCTAGCAATCCCTAAAACACTTTCCCTAAGCTGCTATGCCCATGTGCATATCTTGATGGTAGATATGCACATGCCCACGTACCTAAGACTATAACATGCTGAACCAAACTCTCAACTTTAACAACCAAACCAAAGGAGCTAGCGTCACCCTAGAGGCCTAGTAAAAACAGACACAGAAGGAAAAAGGGAAAAATATATTTCTAGAGATGTGTTGGAGAAGACAATCCACCAAACTTCCAGAGATCACACAAGGCAGAACTATAACCCACAAAGGCTATAGTGAGAGGGAGGAATAAATAGCCTCACCAATTACCTAAAGAACAACACCTGGGAGGAGGTGGGATTCAGTTCAAACCCACAACAAAACAAACTGTCAGATCGAGTCACGTGCAGCAACTCTGACACATCTCCTCAGAACACCCACAGGGCAGGACGTGACACCTGCCTTTTTAATGCCATTGACCATATTAATGTATATAGAGACCATTCTGGTTTACTTATAAACCATGACAAATCTGTTCTATATCCGGTGGAAGAGCTTTCATTGACTTCCAGGGTTGCACAGATGTGGGCTCTTGCTTCTGCCTGCTTCGCTAAGCTAAGAGAACTGCATGTCAGCTCTTAGCTTAGCAGAGCAGGCAGAAGCAGGAGCCCGCTGCACTAATTCTGGCATAGCACATGGGTACAGGGTACCCATTTGCTATTCCAGGAGTTAGTAAACCTCCGGGGGGCACAGGCAGGAGCAGCAATATGCCCTCCTGCCTGTACCCATTGCTTATGCAGCCCCATTAATTAACTTCACAGTCCGTTCTCCATACACCGCTGACTGCTCATCTGAATTTAAATTGCACAGGGAATGGTGCACTTTAGTTAGAGAAAAGTCTAATAAAAATACAAAATTAATTGATAACATAGTAACATAGTACATAAGGCCGAAAAAAGACATTTGTCCATCCAGTTCGGCCTGTTATCCCGCAAGTTGATCCAGAGGAAGACCCCTCTCTAGTAGCTATAGCCTGTAATATTATTAAGCTCCAAAAATACGTCCAGGCCCCTCTTGAATTCCTTTATTGTACTCACCATCACCACCTCCTCAGGCAGAGAGTTCCATATTCTCACTGCTCTTACCGTAAAGAATCCTTTTCTATGTTTGTGTACAAACCTTCTTTCCTCCAGGCGCAGAGGATGTCCCCTCGTCACAGTCACAGTCCTGGGGATAAATAGCTGATGGGATAGATCTCTGTACTGACCCTTGATATATTTATACATATTAATTAGATCTCCCCTCAGTCGTCTTTTTTCTAAAGTGAATAACTCTAATTTTGATAATCTTTCAGGGTACTGTAGTTGCCCCATTCCAGTTATTACTTTAGTTGCCCTCCTCTGGACCTTCTCCAGCTCTGCTATGTCTGCCTTGTTTACAGGAGCCCAGAACTGTACACAGTACTCCATGTGTGGTCTGACTAGCGATTTGTAAAGTGGTAGGACTATGTTCTCATCACGGGCATCTATGCCCCTTCTGATGCAACCCATTATCTTGTTGGCCTTGGCAGCAGCTGCCTGACACTGGTTTTTGCAGCTTAGTTTGCTGTTTATTAAAATTCCTAGATCCTTTTCCATGTCAGTGTTACCGAGTGTTTTACCATTTAGTATGTACGGTTGACTTGCATTTTTCCTTCCCATGTGCATAACTTTACATTTATCAGTGTTAAACCCCATCTGCCACTTATCTGCCCAAGCCTCCAGTCTATCCAGATCCCTCTGTAGTAGTATACTGTCCTCATCAGTGTAAATTACTTTACACAGTTTAGTGTCATCTGCGAAAATTGATACTTTACTATGCAAGCCTTCTACAAGATCATTAATAAATATATTGAAGAGAATAGGGCCCAATACTGACCCCTGAGGTACCCCACTAGTGACAGTGACCCAATCTGAGTGTGTACCGTTAATAACCACCCTCTGTTTTCTATCACTGAGCCAGTTACTTACCCACATACAGATGTTTTCTCCCAGTCCGAGCATTCTCATTTTATATACTAACCTTTTATGTGGTACAGTGTCAAATGCTTTGGAGAAGTCCAGATATACGACATCCATTGATTCGCCGCTGTCAAGTCTAGAACTTACCTCCTCATAGAAACTGATTAAATTAGTCTGACATGACCGATCCCTCACGAAGCCATGCTGATATGGCGTTATTTGCTTATTTCTGTTGAGATGCTCTAATATAGCATCTCTCAGAAAACCTTCAAACAGTTTACCCACAACAGATGTTAAACTTACCGGCCTATAGTTTCCAGGGTCTGTTTTTGGCCCCTATAAGTATATTAGGGACATCTTATGAAAGTTTTAGTCAAAGGTTTAGTTACTCTTTAATAATACAACCAAAGATTAGGCAAGGCCAACCTTCCCTCATTTTCAGGATGTTGTAGAATTTATAATTTCAACTGTGCGTGTCCCTTCTTCCATATAAGTCCCTAAAATAAGAGTTAATGTTATAATTCTCATATAGTGGGGACAGTACATTAATATCCAGAGATCAAATATATATTTATATTCCTTGCTCTTTCTCATCGATCAGCGCGAGTTCTTCTACTGTGAGTAATTAACCAGCCACCAGGAGAGATGTCTGAGTGAGCAGTAAGCGCTCGCTACTGGCAATGAGGGAGGCAGGGTGAAGCTATTCTAGTATGTATAAGGACAGTTTTATAATATATCTCCCGGTGACTGGTTAGTTATATATATTTGATCTACACACCCAGCAGCTCATCTACCATAGAATGCATAAAGCGGCACTCACCGATCCTGTTTCAACGGCTTTATTCAATCCATTCCAAATTTAAAAAATACATAAACAGTTATATACAAATATATTAAAACATTGTTACATGCACACCACATTTAATTTACCATCACCTGGAACGGTGAGTACTAGTTTACTTCTTTACAGAAATGGACGAAAGTAATTTTTATCATTTAACCGTGCATTTCCCATCGCTCCACTGTCCACATACACTTTGTTTCAAGCTACAACATGTTTTTTTTCTTCTGCTCCTGTCATTACACATGTAATACTGGCAAATTACTATATTTTTCGGTCTGCATTATGTGTTTCACGAATGTGATCAATTAAATGTTGTGGGGATTGGCTCTGGTAGATAGGACTAGCGGATGCAGTATAGAGGCAAAGTACACAGTTCTTGACTCAAACAGCGGTGTTTTTTTTCACACATTGGTGTATAACAAAATGCAGATAAGGTGTATCACAAAACGCAGGTGGCTTGGTGTTTGTTCACACATAAGGAAAGTCCATAAACAATAAAACTCACCTTTTCTACTGGGTGTTAATTCACACCCTGTTAGCAGGTCAGCCTCATCAAGTACATAGACGGCCTGTTCACCTTTAGAGGGGTCTGAGTCCTCCCGCCCAGCTCAAACCTCAAATCCCAGCATAGCCCTCAGTTCACAGCACACAGATTCCTGAGCTCCATAATCAGAGGGAGGTAAATCCACCACACCTGGCAGTGCTGGCTGGTTTTTATGCCTGGCAAAACTCAACCTGGAACATGGGGAGTAGTTACCCACCCAGCACTTTGACTACTCCCAGTATTAGCCATCCCGGATCAGCTATGACAGCTATGATAAATTTCACGGTGTCAATTAGCAATAGCTGCTGCTGACACATAAAATACCGGCTCTTACTTCACTGAGACCAGAAACCTTGGTGACACATACCTTCCATCTACGATGATTCCAGGTACCTTCTTACAACGTGGACAGCCTTTTTCTCTCACAATGGATCGGCGATGCTCCCTAAAACATATAAAAAGGGGTCTAACGTTTACACGGACAAAAAAATGACATACAGCACATACATTGTCCTACAGGTAATGAAATCCATTACATTATAATCTTTTCCTCCCAATCTCAGATATGTTTTATTAACCATTTGGGTTACAAATATTGCATCTGCCACATCTGTAATTTCCTTGTGGAAGTTCCCTGCCTAAGCAATCCAAATCCTTATTTTTTATTTCCTCAAATTTGCTTCTCACTATGGAATCCTTTATATTTCTCCACCTCTGAATGAAAAAATTGGTAGTTCTTTAAATTTTTCTCCTAATTCCTCATCTGCAGCTAAAATATGCCAGTTCAGATGAATTTTATTTCAAGACACGGAGGCTTCCTATTGCTATAACTTCCTTTACTGACAACCACAGCAGCAAAGAAAAAATGAAGGTATTAGCATATTGCCATGGTAACTGTCCCTCCCCACACAGTAGACCCTATATAATGTCCAACAGTCTTCACCACTTCCTCTTTCTTTGCTGCTGCCACAAGCTAAGTACCCTAACTGATCTTGCAGCATTGTTATAGGTGTTATAATTCCGTTTTGTGTTCTCTGCTTGGGTTAATATTCGTTTTGTCGCAGGGGTATTTCGTTTTCTATTTAGTTTTTCTATTTTGTGCTATTACGTTTCTCCCTTTAGGTTTTTATTCCACAGGTTTTTCCTGCGGTCGCCCCTGATCTCCCCCTGTGCCTCCCGCTCCTGTCTCCATTCCGGGGGCGGGATCGGGGGCCGTTTTGGCTTACCCTCTTATCGCCTTCTCCCCTGCGTGATCGCACGTGTCCCCGTTCCCCTCTCTTGCTCTGGTGGGGTCCGGTTCGTTTCATTGCTTACCGCCATCTTCCTCGGCCTCCAGCCGGCGTCTAGTGCTGGAGCCGTATTCCCGCAAGATTTCGGCTCGGGATCTCGCGGCGGCCATTTTCTTGTGGTCTTTTTCCTTTTCCCCTAGTGCTGTTTCTTCCACTCGTGCTAGCCACGCCTACTTCCGCCCTCGGCTTGCTCCGGTTTTTCGCGCCGCTCCTTGCACACTGTCTGGGTGACTACCCTCTGTGTGCCATTAGCGTTTAGGTTGCTGTAGTTAGTGCATCCATCCTGAGTGGCCCATCTATTAGCCCACTAATCGTTCTTCCCTGGGAGTGTGTCGATTTTACTGCAGTGATCATGTCACATTCTGAGCACCCCCTGGAGTCAGAGAGAGACGCACAGGTCTCTCCTCCTGCTCTTACACCCGCTGAGTCCGCATTCTCCGCAGAGGCCTTTCAGCGGTCAGTGTCTGAAGCCATTATGGCTGCTATGGGGACCGTTACCAGTACCCTGACCAGGTCCATTTCTGATGCCCTCGCAGCACGTCCTGGTGTCTCTAATGACACATTACAGGCTGACTTACCTGTTCCTCACACCTCCAGAACCACTTTGACTGGTGAGACCAATGCCACCCAAGAGAGCGCGTTATCGCGCAAAAGAGCCTCATCCCGCCGGGCAGAACGGGCGCGGAGTTGGAAGTGTGCGAGAACGCACCCTGAAAATGAGATCGACTCTGATGTCGGCTCTGATGAGGAGGTGAGATTTGAGGACATGGATTTCCCTGAGGACGAGCCGTCCGATTCTGGCCCAACCGACCTTGTGTCGGCTCCTAACTCTGCACCTCTGGGCACGTCGTCTTCGGACGCTATACAGGGTCCTTCGGGCGTCCTGACTGACCCCCTTGGGGACCCCCTTTTTGACCCCGACCACCTCCACCACCCTAGGTCTTCAGAATGGTTTCCCCTGGACCATGTGGCACAATACCTGGAGGCTCGGGTGCGTTGCCCTCTATCAAAAGAGGCACGCAATAAGATGAAGGCAGAGTGCCCCAGACCCATCGTGGCGAATAAGGTGTGTGAGACCCCGTCAGTGGACCCGAAAATGGTCCAATTTTTATCCAAGTCAGGGTGGAACCCCAGGAAGGGCCTTGAATCGGCCTTGAAGGCATGCCAGGACAAACTCCTGGATATTTTCGGCCCATTGGCCAAGATTTTTGACATGGCAGACATAGCCAGGGAGTCAAACACCTCTGTGGATCCGGAGGATCTCCGTGGGTGGATCCAGAGGGCCATCTGTATAGCGGGAAACGTCAACAGTTCCCTGTCTATTGAACGCCGTAAGGCTATTTTGTTCAAAATTGAGCCCAAGTTGGTGAACTTGTCCCTCACCGAGGCTGGTAGTGGAGCTCAGGGTCTCCTGTTTGGTGACTCTTTTATTAAGGACATGGGGAAATTTGTTGGAGCCTTTACAGCCCTTGACAAGGCTCAGTCTTCCATGAGGAAGGTGTTCCAGGGCCGTTTTTCCTCTAGGGCCGGCAATTTCAGGGGCCGTTCTGCCGGCCGCTCCTCCTTCCATGCCCGAGGCTCGGGCAGAGGCTCCTATGGTCAGAGACCTTTTGCTCAAAGATCCTCCTTCCAGGACACAAGGCCTTCGCAGAACTTCTTCCCGTACCGAGGTGTTCCTACCCGAAGACCGTTCAGAGGAAGTTCCGGTTTCCGTCGTCCCCTTGGTAAGTGTTCCTCGTCTGTTTTCTTCTCCAGTTCGTGTAGGGGGCAGACTCCGACTTTTTTCTCGTGCCTGGGAATCAATCACGTCGGACAGCTGGGTGTTAGCAACTATCCAGGGTTTCCAGATAGAACTGGTTCAGTCCCCTTATCATCTCCCTGCTCCCCCTCATATTCCTACGTCAGGACCGGCAGCTCTAGCCATAGACAAGGAGCTCTCGGACCTTTATCTCAAGGACGCAATCGAGTTGGTGCCTTACCCTTCGGTAGGTCTGCTCAGCAGTATTTTCTTGGTGCGAAAGAAAGGGGGGCAGATGCGCCCCGTCATAAATCTCAAACCGCTAAACAGGTTTGTACGTTACAGGCACTTCAAGATGGAGGGGATTCACCTACTCAGGGACCTCCTCCTTCAGGGGGATTGGATGGTGAAGTTGGACTTGAAGGATGCCTACCTCACGGTCCCGGTCGAGAGGACATCCAGGGATCTCCTCCGTTTCCTATGGAAAGGTCGGGTTTGGCGTTTCACCTGCCTTCCCTTCGGTTTGTCTTCGGCCCCCTGGTGTTTCACCAAGGTCATGCGCCCCGTGGTAGCTTGGCTCCGCAGTCGCGGCATCCGGTTAGTCATCTACCTGGACGACCTCCTTCTTATGGCCCAGGACCCCGCTGTCCTCCGCTCGCAGTTGCAGGTGACTATGAATCTTCTATCCCGTCTGGGTTTCCTCATCAACCACGAGAAGTCATCCCTGGAACCGTCCAGAGTTATGGAGTTCCTCGGGTTTTCGGTGGACTCCGTCATGGAAACCCTCAGCCTGCCTCTGGCGAAGGTCCGAGACATACGCAAGGAGCTACGCAAGACGCTGGCTGCCCAACAGATTACTCTTCGTCACCTGGCGCGGATCATAGGACTCCTCTCCTCATCCATCCAGGCGGTGTTCCCGGCTCCTCTCCATTACAGGGCCCTTCAGCGTTTGAAGCATGCGCACCTACAGACCGGGGCTTCGTACGCGGATTCGATCTCACTGGATCCCGAGACGCGGGACGAGCTGCGCTGGTGGATTGCGAACCTTCAGGCATGGAATGGGAAAGCGATCTGCGGTCCTCGTCCGGATTTCACCATCGACTCCGACGCCAGCCTTCTCGGGTGGGGGGCCCACTGCGACGGCATTTCCACTGGAGGTCCTTGGTCTCAGGAGGAGGCCTCACTCCATATCAACGCCCTGGAACTCCTGGCCGGATCTTTTGCTGTCCGCAGTTTTGCCAAGCACAGTGCCAGCGCCTGCATTCGCCTTCGCATGGACAACGTGTCGGCTGTCCGGTATGTCAACTCCATGGGCGGTACGCATTCGAGCATGTTATCACATTTGGCCAAGGAGTTCTGGTCCTTTTGTCTCAATCAACAGGTGACGGTGGTGGCGGAGTATCTCCCCGGTCTTCAGAACGTCCAAGCGGACTGGAGCTCTCGGTATCTCAGGGATGGCAGCGATTGGAGGTTAGATGGTCGGGTGTTCTCTCATATCTCATCCCTCTGGGGTCCGTTCTGTATAGACCTGTTTGCGTCACGGCTGAACACCCAGTTGCCGCGTTTCTTCAGTTGGCGTCCGGATCCAGACGCAGAGGCCGTGGACGCGTTCCTGCAGGATTGGCACGGACCACTACTCTACGCATTTCCGCCATTTGCGATGATCCCTCGGGTCCTGACTCAGGTCCGTTGGCAACAGGCGGAGTTGGTGTTGATTGTGCCGTTCTGGACCTCCCAGTCATGGTTCCCTCACTGTCATGGTCTTACCTCCTTGCTGTTCCCTTCGTTTGACATGTGCTGGCGGCCATCTTGGTTTCTGGGTTTTCTTGTAGCCTCCCACCCTGCGGCTCCTCCTTCCCACTGGGAGGAGCTGGATGCCCAGCTCATATATATAGGAGGTCTGTGGCTTCAGTTCCTTGCTTGGTCCTCCTGTGTTCACATGCTTCCAAGACTGCTGCTGCTTTTGGTTCCTGATCCTGGCCTCGTCTGACTACCCCGTTGGTTCCTGATTCCGGCTTCGTCTGACTACCCCGTTGGTTCCTGATTCCGGCTTCGTCTGACTACCCCGTTGGTTCCTGTTCCTGGCTTCGTCTGACTACCCTTCTGGTTCCTGACCTCTGTCTCCGCAAGACCCTGCTTCGGTTTAGCCATCCGTTCGGACTTTGCTTACGGCTTGCTCTTCAATAAAACCTTCTTATTTTCCACTTATCTCTTGTTGTACGTCTGGTTCATGGTTCCATGACATTAGGACCAAGCCATGAATTCTGACGGTACAGGGCCACCCTCGCTACCTACGCTGGTTGCCAGACTTGATCAGCAGGATCACCTGTTGGGTCGGTTCGCTGTGGCGTTGCAAACCCTGCTTGAACGCACGGCTCATTTAGCTTCCGTTGCCGATGGGTCGGTTGTCGCTCCTGGGCCCGCTCCTACTGCCGCTCCGGTTGTTGCGCCAGAGTCTACCCTGACACCTGTTGCTGCGCCTGTGGTGTTTCAGGTAGGGATGAGCGAACTCGAACTGTATAGTTCGGGTTCGTACCGAATTTTGGGGTGTCCGTGACACGGACCCGAACCCGGACATTTTCGTAAAAGTCCGGGTTCGGGTTCGGTGTTCGTCGCTTTCTTCGCGCTTTTGTGACGCTTTCTTGGCGCTTTTTGAAAGGCTGCAAAGCAGCCAATCAACAAGCGTCATACTACTTGCCCCAAGAGGCCATCACAGCCATGCCTACTATTGGCATGGCTGTGATTGGCCAGAGCACCATGTGACCCAGCCTCTATTTAAGCTGGAGTCACATAGCGCCGCCCGTCACTCTGCTCTGATTAGCGTAGGGAGAGGTTGCGGCTGCGACAGTAGGGCGAGATTAGGCAGATTAACTCCTCCAAAGGACTTGATTAACTGATCGATCTGCAGCTGTGGATCATTGAGCTGCTGATCCTCAATTGCTCACTGTTTTTAGGCTGCCCAGACCGTTTGTCAGTCACATTTTTCTGGGGTGATCGGCGGCCATTTTGTGTCTTGTGGTGCGCCAGCACAAGCTGCGACCAAGTGCATTTAACCCTCAATGGTGTGGTTGTTTTTTGGCTAAAGCCTACATCAGGGTGAAGCTGTCACACCAAGTGCATTTAACCAGCAATAGTCTGTTCATTTTTTGGCCATATACAAAATCAGGGGCAAGCTGCGCCTGTCACCAAGTGCATTTAACCCTCAATGGTGTGGTTGTTTTTTGGCTAAAGCCTACATCAGGGTGAAGCTGTCACACCAAGTGCATTTAACCAGCAATAGTCTGTTCATTTTTTGGCCATATACTAAATCAGGGGCAAGCTGCGCCTGTCACCAAGTGCATTTAACCCTCAATGGTGTGGTTGTTTTTTGGCTAAAGCCTACATCAGGGTGAAGCTGTCACACCAAGTGCATTTAACCAGCAATAGTCTGTTTATTTTTTGGCCATATCCCAGTCTAATTCTGTCACTAAATCCATACCGGTCACCCAGCGCCTAAATACTAGGCCTCAAATTTATATCCCGCTAAATCTGTCCTTAGTGCTGTAGCTGGGCGAGTTATTTAGTGTCCGTTCAAGCACATTTCTTGTTCTGGGTTGAAATACAATTCCCAATTTAGCAATTTCATAATTTAGTGGTTTCTGCTATATCAGAGCTATTTGAAATCTATCCCTAAAAGGGTATATAATATTCAAGGTGCACATTGGGTCATTCAGAATAACTTCACACACACCCGCTACTGTGTATTTCCAAGTCTAATTCTGGCACTAAACCCATACCTGTCACCCAGCGCCTAAATACTAGGCCTCAAATTTATATCCAGCTAAATCTGTCCCTAGTGCTGTAGCTGGGCGAGTTATTTAGTGTCCGTTCAAGCACATTTCTTGTTCTGGGTTGAAATACAATTCCCAATTTAGCAATTTCATAATTTAGTGGTTTCTGCTATATCAGAGCTATTTGAAATCTATCCCTAAAAGGGTATATAATATTCAAGGTGCACATTGGGTCATTCAGAATAACTTCACACACACCCGCTACTGTGTATTTCCAAGTCTAATTCTGGCACTAAACCCATACCTGTCACCCAGCGCCTAAATACTAGGCCTCAAATTTATATCCTGCTAAATCTGTCCTTAGTGCTGTAGCTGGGCGAGTTATTTAGTGTCCGTTCAAGCACATTTCTTGTTCTGGGTTGAAATACAATTCCCAATTTAGCAATTTCATAATTTAGTGGTTTCTGCTATATCAGAGCTATTTGAAATCTATCCCTAAAAGGGTATATAATATTCAAGGTGCACATTGGGTCATTCAGAATAACTTCACACACACCCGCTACTGTGTATTTCCAAGTCTAATTCTGGCACTAAACCCATACCTGTCACCCAGCGCCTAAATACTAGGCCTCAAATTTATATCCCGCTAAATCTGTCCTTAGTGCTGTAGCTGGGCGAGTTATTTAGTGTCCGTTCAAGCACATTTCTTGTTCTGGGTTGAAATACAATTCCCAATTTAGCAATTTCATAATTTAGTGGTTTCTGCTATATCAGAGCTATTTGAAATCTATCCCTAAAAGGGTATATAATATTCAAGGTGCACATTGGGTCATTCAGAATAACTTCACACACACCCGCTACTGTGTATTTCCAAGTCTAATTCTGGCACTAAACCCATACCTGTCACCCAGCGCCTAAATACTAGGCCTCAAATTTATATCCCGCTAAATCTGTCCTTAGTGCTGTAGCTGGGCGAGTTATTTAGTGTCCGTTCAAGCACATTTCTTGTTCTGGGTTGAAATACAATTCCCAATTTAGCAATTTCATAATTTAGTGGTTTCTGCTATATCAGAGCTATTTGAAATCTATCCCTAAAAGGGTATATAATATTCAAGGTGCACATTGGGTCATTCAGAATAACTTCACACACACCCGCTACTGTGTATTTCCAAGTCTAATTCTGGCACTAAACCCATACCTGTCACCCAGCGCCTAAATACTAGGCCTCAAATTTATATCCCGCTAAATCTGTCCTTAGTGCTGTAGCTGGGCGAGTTATTTAGTGTCCGTTCAAGCACATTTCTTGTTCTGGGTTGAAATACAATTCCCAATTTAGCAATTTCATAATTTAGTGGTTTCTGCTATATCAGAGCTATTTGAAATCTATCCCTAAAAGGGTATATAATATTCAAGGTGCACATTGGGTCATTCAGAATAACTTCACACACACCCGCTACTGTGTATTTCCAAGTCTAATTCTGGCACTAAACCCATACCTGTCACCCAGCGCCTAAATACTAGGCCTCAAATTTATATCCCGCTAAATCTGTCCTTAGTGCTGTAGCTGGGCGAGTTATTTAGTGTCCGTTCAAGCACATTTCTTGTTCTGGGTTGAAATACAATTCCCAATTTAGCAATTTCATAATTTAGTGGTTTCTGCTATATCAGAGCTATTTGAAATCTATCCCTAAAAGGGTATATAATATTCAAGGTGCACATTGGGTCATTCAGAATAACTTCACACACACCCGCTACTGTGTATTTCCAAGTCTAATTCTGGCACTAAACCCATACCTGTCACCCAGCGCCTAAATACTAGGCCTCAAATTTATATCCCGCTAAATCTGTCCTTAGTGCTGTAGCTGGGCGAGTTATTTAGTGTCCGTTCAAGCACATTTCTTGTTCTGGGTTGAAATACAATTCCCAATTTAGCAATTTCATAATTTAGTGGTTTCTGCTATATCAGAGCTATTTGAAATCTATCCCTAAAAGGGTATATAATATTCAAGGTGCACATTGGGTCATTCAGAATAACTTCACACACACCCGCTACTGTGTATTTCCAAGTCTAATTCTGGCACTAAACCCATACCTGTCACCCAGCGCCTAAATACTAGGCCTCAAATTTATATCCCGCTAAATCTGTCCTTAGTGCTGTAGCTGGGCGAGTTATTTAGTGTCCGTTCAAGCACATTTCTTGTTCTGGGTTGAAATACAATTCCCAATTTAGCAATTTCATAATTTAGTGGTTTCTGCTATATCAGAGCTATTTGAAATCTATCCCTAAAAGGGTATATAATATTCAAGGTGCACATTGGGTCATTCAGAATAACTTCACACACACCCGCTACTGTGTATTTCCAAGTCTAATTCTGGCACTAAACCCATACCTGTCACCCAGCGCCTAAATACTAGGCCTCAAATTTATATCCCGCTAAATCTGTCCTTAGTGCTGTAGCTGGGCGAGTTATTTAGTGTCCGTTCAAGCACATTTCTTGTTCTGGGTTGAAATACAATTCCCAATTTAGCAATTTCATAATTTAGTGGTTTCTGCTATATCAGAGCTATTTGAAATCTATCCCTAAAAGGGTATATAATATTCAAGGTGCACATTGGGTCATTCAGAATAACTTCACACACACCCGCTACTGTGTATTTCCAAGTCTAATTCTGGCACTAAACCCATACCTGTCACCCAGCGCCTAAATACTAGGCCTCAAATTTATATCCCGCTAAATCTGTCCTTAGTGCTGTAGCTGGGCGAGTTATTTAGTGTCCGTTCAAGCACATTTCTTGTTCTGGGTTGAAATACAATTCCCAATTTAGCAATTTCATAATTTAGTGGTTTCTGCTATATCAGAGCTATTTGAAATCTATCCCTAAAAGGGTATATAATATTCAAGGTGCACATTGGGTCATTCAGAATAACTTCACACACACCCGCTACTGTGTATTTCCAAGTCTAATTCTGGCACTAAACCCATACCTGTCACCCAGCGCCTAAATACTAGGCCTCAAATTTATATCCCGCTAAATCTGTCCTTAGTGCTGTAGCTGGGCGAGTTATTTAGTGTCCGTTCAAGCACATTTCTTGTTCTGGGTTGAAATACAATTCCCAATTTAGCAATTTCATAATTTAGTGGTTTCTGCTATATCAGAGCTATTTGAAATCTATCCCTAAAAGGGTATATAATATTCAAGGTGCACATTGGGTCATTCAGAATAACTTCACACACACCCGCTACTGTGTATTTCCAAGTCTAATTCTGGCACTAAACCCATACCTGTCACCCAGCGCCTAAATACTAGGCCTCAAATTTATATCCAGCTAAATCTGTCCCTAGTGCTGTAGCTGGGCGAGTTATTTAGTGTCCGTTCAAGCACATTTCTTGTTCTGGGTTGAAATACAATTCCCAATTTAGCAATTTCATAATTTAGTGGTTTCTGCTATATCAGAGCTATTTGAAATCTATCCCTAAAAGGGTATATAATATTCAAGGTGCACATAGGGTCATTCAGAATAACTTCACACACCCGCTACTGTGCATTTCCAAATCTAATTCTGTCACTAAACCCATACCTGTCACCCAGCGCCTAAATACTAGGCCTCAAATTTATATCCCGCTAAATCTCTCGTTACCGCTGTCCTGTTGTGGCTGGGAAAGTTATTTAGTGTCCGTCAAAGCACATTTTTTGTTCTGGGTTGAAATACAATTCCCAATTTAGCAATTTCATAATTTAGTCGTTTCTGCTATATCAGAGCTATTTGAAATCTATCCCTAAAAGGGTAGATCATATTGAAGGTGCACATAGGGTCATTCAGAATAACTTCACACACACGCTTCTGTGCATTTCCAAGTCTAATTCTGTCACTAAATCCATACCGGTCACCCAGCGCCTAAATACTAGGCCTCAAATTTATATCCGCTGAATTTGAATACAATACATTGGGCCAAATAATATATTTGTTGTTGTGGTGAACCATAACAATGAGAAAAACATCTAGTAAGGGACGCGGACGTGGACATGGTCGTGGTGGTGTTAGTGGACCCTCTGGTGCTGGGAGAGGACGTGGCCGTTCTGCCACATCCACACGTCCTAGTGTACCAACTACCTCAGGTCCCAGTAGCCGCCAGAATTTACAGCGATATATGGTGGGGCCCAATGCCGTTCTAAGGATGGTAAGGCCTGAGCAGGTACAGGCATTAGTCAATTGGGTGGCCGACAGTGGATCCAGCACGTTCACATTATCTCCCACCCAGTCTTCTGCAGAAAGCGCACAGATGGCGCCTGAAAACCAACCCCATCAGTCTGTCACATCACCCCCATGCATACCAGGGAAACTGTCTCAGCCTCAAGTTATGCAGCAGTCTCTTATGCTGTTTGAAGACTCCGCTGGCAGGGTTTCCCAAGGGCATCCACCTAGCCCTTCCCCAGCGGTGAAAGACATAGAATGCACTGACGCACAACCACTTATGTTTCCTGATGATGAGGACATGGGAATACCACCTCAGCATGTCTCTGATGATGACGAAACACAGGTGCCAACTGCTGCGTCTTTCTGCAGTGTGCAGACTGAACAGGAGGTCAGGGATCAAGACTGGGTGGAAGACGATGCAGGGGACGATGAGGTCCTAGACCCCACATGGAATGAAGGTCGTGCCACTGACTTTCACAGTTCGGAGGAAGAGGCAGTGGTGAGACCGAGCCAACAGCGTAGCAAAAGAGGGAGCAGTGGGCAAAAGCAGAACACCCGCCGCCAAGAGACTCCGCCTGCTACTGACCGCCGCCATCTGGGACCGAGCACCCCAAAGGCAGCTTCAAGGAGTTCCCTGGCATGGCACTTCTTCAAACAATGTGCTGACGACAAGACCCGAGTGGTTTGCACGCTGTGCCATCAGAGCCTGAAGCGAGGCATTAACGTTCTGAACCTGAGCACAACCTGCATGACCAGGCACCTGCATGCAAAGCATGAACTGCAGTGGAGTAAACACCTTAAAACCAAGGAAGTCACTCAGGCTCCCCCTGCTACCTCTTCTGCTGCTGCCGCCTCGGCCTATTGTGGTGCTGCCGCCTCGGCCTCTTCCTCCGCCTCTGGAGGAACGTTGGCACCTGCCGCCCAGCAAACAGGGGATGTACCACCAACACCACCACCACCACCTCCGTCACCAAGCGTCTCAACCATGTCACACGCCAGCGTTCAGCTCTCCATCTCACAAACATTTGATAGAAAGCGTAAATTCCCACCTAGCCACCCTCGATCCCTGGCCCTGAATGCCAGCATTTCTAAACTACTGGCCTATGAAATGCTGTCATTTAGGCTGGTGGACACAGACAGCTTCAAACAGCTCATGTCGCTTGCTGTCCCACAGTATGTTGTTCCCAGCCGGCACTACTTCTCCAAGAGAGCCGTGCCTTCCCTGCACAACCAAGTATCCGATAAAATCAAGTGTGCACTGCGCAACGCCATCTGTGGCAAGGTCCACCTAACCACAGATACGTGGACCAGTAAGCACGGCCAGGGACGCTATATCTCCCTAACTGCACACTGGGTAAATGTAGTGGCAGCTGGGCCCCAGGCGGAGAGCTGTTTGGCGCACGTCCTTCCGCCGCCAAGGATCGCAGGGCAACATTCTTTGCCTCCTGTTGCCACCTCCTCCTTCTCGGCTTCCTCCTCCTCTTCTTCCACCTGCTCATCCAGTCAGCCACACACCTTCACCACCAACTTCAGCACAGCCCGGGGTAAACGTCAGCAGGCCATTCTGAAACTCATATGTTTGGGGGACAGGCCCCACACCGCACAGGAGTTGTGGCGGGGTATAGAACAACAGACCGACGAGTGGTTGCTGCCGGTGAGCCTCAAGCCCGGCCTGGTGGTGTGTGATAATGGGCGAAATCTCGTTGCAGCTCTGGGACTAGCCAATTTGACGCACATCCCTTGCTTGGCGCATGTGCTGAATTTGGTGGTGCAGAAGTTCATTCACAACTACCCCGACATGTCAGAGCTGCTGCATAAAGTGCGGGCCGTCTGTTCGCGCTTCCGGCGTTCACATCCTGCTGCTGCTCGCCTGTCTGCGCTACAGCGTAACTTCGGCCTTCCCGCTCACCGCCTCATATGCGACGTGCCCACCAGGTGGAACTCCACCTTGCACATGCTGGACAGACTGTGCGAGCAGCAGCAGGCCATAGTGGAGTTTCAGCTGCAGCACGCACGGGTCAGTCGCACTACAGAACAGCACCACTTCACCACCAATGACTGGGCCTCCATGCGAGACCTGTGTGCCCTGTTGCGCTGTTTCGAGTACTCCACCAACATGGCCAGTGGCGATGACACCGTTATCAGCGTTACAATACCACTTCTATGTCTCCTTGAGAAAACACTTAGGGCGATGATGGAAGAGGAGGTGGCCCAGGAGGAGGAGGAGGAGGAGGAGGAAGAGGGGTCATTTTTAGCACTTTCAGGCCAGTCTCTTCGAAGTGACTCAGAGGGAGGTTTTTGGCAACAGCAGAGGCCAGGTACAAATGTGGCCAGCCAGGGCCCACTACTGGAGGACGAGGAGGACGAGGATGAGGAGGAGGTGGAGGAGGATGAGGATGAAGCATGGTCACAGCGGGGTGGCACCCAACGCAGCTCGGGTCCATCACTGGTGCGTGGCTGGGGGGAAAGGCAGGACGATGACGATACGCCTCCCACAGAGGACAGCTTGTCCTTACCCCTGGGCAGCCTGGCACACATGAGCGACTACATGCTGCAGTGCCTGCGCAACGACAGCAGAGTTGCCCACATTTTAACCTGTGCGGACTACTGGGTTGCCACCCTGCTGGATCCACGCTACAAAGACAATGTGCCCACCTTACTTCCTGCACTGGAGCGTGATAGGAAGATGCGCGAGTACAAGCGCACGTTGGTAGACGCGCTACTGAGAGCATTCCCAAATGTCACAGGGGAACAAGTGGAAGCCCAAGGCCAAGGCAGAGGAGGAGCAAGAGGTCGCCAAGGCAGCTGTGTCACGGCCAGCTCCTCTGAGGGCAGGGTTAGCATGGCAGAGATGTGGAAAACTTTTGTCAACACGCCACAGCTAACTGCACCACCACCTGATACGCAACGTGTTAGCAGGAGGCAACATTTCACTAACATGGTGGAACAGTACGTGTGCACACCCCTCCACGTACTGACTGATGGTTCGGCCCCATTCAACTTCTGGGTCTCTAAATTGTCCACGTGGCCAGAGCTAGCCTTTTATGCCTTGGAGGTGCTGGCCTGCCCGGCAGCCAGCGTTTTGTCTGAACGTGTATTCAGCACGGCAGGGGGCGTCATTACAGACAAACGCAGCCGCCTGTCTACAGCCAATGTGGACAAGCTGACGTTCATAAAAATGAACCAGGCATGGATCCCACAGGACCTGTCCGTCCCTTGTCCAGATTAGACATTAACTACCTCCCCATAACCATATATTATTGGACTCCAGGGCACTTCCTCATTCAATCCTATTTTTATTTTCATTTTACCATTATATTGCGAGGCTACCCAAAGTTGAATGAACCTCTCCTCTGCCTGTGTGCTAGGCCTAAATATATGCCAATGGACTGTTGCAGTGGTGGCTGACGTGAAGCCTCATTCTCTGCTATGACATGCAGACTGATTCTCTGCTGACATGAAGACAGATTCTCTGTTACGGGACCTCCCTCCTCTGCCTGGGTGCTGGGCCTAAATATATGCCAATGGACTGTTGCAGTGGTGGCTGACATGAAGCCTGATTCTCTGCTATGACATGCAGACTAATTCTCTGCTGACATGAAGCCAGATTGTCTGTTACGGGACCTCTCTCCTCTGCCTGTGTGTGCTGGGCCTAAATTATGACAATGGACTGTTGCAGTGGTGGCTGACTTGAAGCCTGATTCTCTGCTATGACATGCAGACTGATTCTCTGCTGACATGAAGCCAGATTGTCTGTTACGGGACCTCTCTGCTCTGCCTGTGTGCTAGGCCTAAATATATGCCAATGGACTGTTGCAGTGGTGGCTGACGTGAAGCCTCATTCTCTGCTATGACATGCAGACTGATTCTCTGCTGACATGAAGCCAGATTGTCTGTTACGGGACCTCTCTGCTCTGCCTGTGTGCTAGGCCTAAATATATGCCAATGGACTGTTGCAGTGGTGGCTGACGTGAAGCCTGATTCTCTGCTATGACATGCAGACTGATTCTCTGCTGACATGAAGCCAGATTGTCTGTTACGGGACCTCTCTGCTCTGCCTGTGTGCTAGGCCTAAATATATGCCAATGGACTGTTGCAGTGGTGGCTGACGTGAAGCCTCATTCTCTGCTATGACATGCAGACTGATTCTCTGCTGACATGAAGACAGATTCTCTGTTACGGGACCTCCCTCCTCTGCCTGGGTGCTGGGCCTAAATATATGCCAATGGACTGTTGCAGTGGTGGCTGACATGAAGCCTGATTCTCTGCTATGACATGCAGACTAATTCTCTGCTGACATGAAGCCAGATTGTCTGTTACGGGACCTCTCTCCTCTGCCTGGGTGCTGGGCCTAAATTTATGACAAT